>NC_068446.1:43863072-43875572 GCF_023373465.1 Oncorhynchus keta | reverse complement strand
GTCTAGGAACAGTGGGTTAACTGGTCTAGGAACAGTGGGTTAACTGGTCTAGGAACAGTGGGTTAACTGGTCTAGAAACAGTGGGTTAACTGGTCTAGGAACAGTGGGTTAACTGGTCTAGGAACAGTGGGTTAACTGGTCTAGGAACAGTGGGTTAACTGGTCTAGGAACAGTGGGTTAACTGGTCTAGGAACAGTGGGTTAACTGGTCTAGGAACAGTGGGTTAACTGGTCTAGGAACAGTGGGTTAACTGGTCTAGGAACAGTGGGTTAACTGGTCTAGGAACAGTGGGTTAACTGCCTTGTTCAGGGGCAGAACGACAGATTTGTACCTTGTCAGCTCAGGGGTTTGAACTTGCAACCTTCTGGTTACTAGTCCAACGCTCTAACCACTAGGCTACCCTGCCACTCCAAAATAAATAAATCAAGATAAGCATATAGCCTGCGAGGGGATCCAATCACCGACGTGAAAACTACACAGTCGGGGAGCATCGGAACATTCCAGAAAGAAAAAAAACATGTTGAGATGGGTTTTTTGTGCAAATTTTGACAGGCGAGGAAATATAAACAATTTTCCCTCCTTGAAGACCAGGTGTGTCAAAATGAGTTTAGTCAGTTTAGAATCAGTAGATTGACACCCCTGCTCTATTAGAATCAGTAGATTGACACCCCTGCTCTATTAGAATCAGTAGATTGACACCCCTGCTCTATTAGAATCAGTAGATTGACACCCCTGCTCTATTAGAATCAGTAGATTGACACCCCTGCTCTATTAGAATCAGTAGATTGACACCCCTGCTCTATTAGAATCAGTAGATTGACACCCCTGCTCTATTATAATCAGTAGATTGACACCACTGCTCTATTAGAATCAGTAGATTGACACCACCGCTCTATCAGAATCAGTAGATTGACACCCCTGCTCTATCAGAATCAGTAGATTGACACCCCTGCTCTATCAGAATCAGTAGATTGACACCCCTGCTCTATCAGAATCAGTAGATTGACACCCCTGCTCTATTAGAATCAGTAGATTGACACCCCTGCTCTATTAGAATCATTAGATTGACACCACTGCTCTATTAGAATCAGTAGATTGACACCCCTGCTCTATTAGAATCAGTAGATTGACACCCCTGCTCTATTAGAATCAGTAGATTGACACCCTGCTCTATTAGAATCAGTAGATTGACACCCCTGCTCTATTAGAATCAGTAGATTGACACCCCTGCTCTATTAGAATCAGTATATTGACACCCCTGCTCTATTAGAATCAGTAGATTGACACCCCTGCTCTATTAGAATCAGTAGATTGACACCCCTGCTCTATCATAATCAGTAGATTGACACCCCTTCTCTATCAGAGTCAGTAGATTGACACCCCTGCTCTATCAGAATCAGTAGATTGACACCCCTGCTCTATTAGAATCAGTAGATTGACACCCCTGCTCTATTAGAATCAGTAGATTGACACCCCTGCTCTATTAGAATCAGTATATTGACACCCCTGCTCTATTAGAATCAGTAGATTGACACCCCTGCTCTATTAGAATCAGTAGATTGACACCCCTGCTCTATTAGAATCAGTAGATTGACACCCCTGCTCTATCAGAATCAGTAGATTGACACCCCTGCTCTATCAGAATCAGTAGATTGACACCCCTGCTCTATCAGAATCAGTAGATTGACACCCCTGCTCTATTAGAATCAGTAGATTGACACCCCTGCTCTATTAGAATCAGTAGATTGACACCCCTGCTCTATTAGAATCAGTAGATTGACACCCCTGCTCTATTAGAATCAGTAGATTGACACCCCTGCTCTATTAGAATCAGTAGATTGACACCCCTGCTCTATTAGAATCAGTAGATTGACACCCCTGCTCTATTAGAATCAGTAGATTGACACCCCTGCTCTATTAGAATCAGTAGATTGACACCCCTGCTCTATTAGAATCAGTAGATTGACACCCCTGCTCTATTAGAATCAGTATATTGACACCCCTGCTCTATTAGAATCATTAGATTGACTACCCTGCTCTATTAGAATCAGTAGATTGACACCACCGCTCTATCAGAATCAGTAGATTGACACCCCTGCTCTATCAGAATCAGTAGATTGACACCCCTGCTCTATCAGAATCAATAGATTGACACCCCTGCTCTATCAGAATCAGTAGATTGACACCCCTGCTCTATTAGAATCAGTAGATTGACACCCCTGCTCTATTAGAATCAGTAGATTGACACCACTGCTCTATTAGAATCAGTAGATTGACACCCCTGCTCTATTAGAATCAGTAGATTGACACCCCTGCTCTATTAGAATCAGTAGATTGACACCCCTGCTCTATTAGAATCAGTAGATTGACACCCCTGCTCTATTAGAATCAGTAGATTGACACCCCTGCTCTATTAGAATCAGTATATTGACACCCCTGCTCTATTAGAATCAGTAGATTGACACCCCTGCTCTATTAGAATCAGTAGATTGACACCCCTGCTCTATCAGAATCAGTAGATTGACACCCCTGCTCTATCAGAGTCAGTAGATTGACACCCCTGCTCTATTAGAATCAGTAGATTGACACCCCTGCTCTATTAGAATCAGTAGATTGACACCCCTGCTCTATTAGAATCAGTAGATTGACACCCCTGCTCTATTAGAATCAGTAGATTGACACCCCTGCTCTATTAGAATCAGTATATTGACACCCCTGCTCTATTAGAATCATTAGATTGACTACCCTGCTCTATTAGAATCAGTAGATTGACACCACCGCTCTATCAGAATCAGTAGATTGACACCCCTGCTCTATCAGAATCAGTAGATTGACACCCCTGCTCTATCAGAATCAGTAGATTGACACCCCTGCTCTATCAGAATCAGTAGATTGACACCCCTGCTCTATTAGAATCAGTAGATTGACACCCCTGCTCTATTAGAATCATTAGATTGACACCACTGCTCTATTAGAATCAGTAGATTGACACCCCTGCTCTATTAGAATCAGTAGATTGACACCCCTGCTCTATTAGAATCAGTAGATTGACACCCCTGCTCTATTAGAATCAGTAGATTGACACCCCTGCTCTATTAGAATCAGTATATTGACACCCCTGCTCTATTAGAATCAGTATATTGACACCCCTGCTCTATTAGAATCAGTAGATTGACACCCCTGCTCTATTAGAATCAGTAGATTGACACCCCTGCTCTATCAGAATCAGTAGATTGACACCCCTGCTCTAACAGAATCAGTAGATTGACACCCCTGCTCTATCAGAATCAGTAGATTGACACCCCTGCTCTATTAGAATCAGTAGATTGACACCCCTGCTCTATTAGAATCAGTAGATTGACACCCCTGCTCTATTAGAATCAGTAGATTGACACCCTGCTCTATTAGAATCAGTAGATTGACACCCCTGCTCTATTAGAATCAGTAGATTGACACCCCTGCTCTATCAGAATCAGTAGATTGACACCCCTGCTCTATCAGAATCAGTAGATTGACACCCCTGCTCTATTAGAATCAGTAGATTGACACCCCTGCTCTATTAGAATCAGTAGATTGACACCCCTGCTCTATTAGAATCAGTATATTGACACCCCTGCTCTATTAGAATCATTAGATTGACTACCCTGTTCTATTAGAATCAGTAGATTGACACCACCGCTCTATCAGAATCAGTAGATTGACACCCCGCTCTATCAGAATCAGTAGATTGACACCCTGCTCTATCAGAATCAGTAGATTGACACCCCTGCTCTATCAGAATCAGTAGATTGACACCCCTGCTCTATTAGAATCAGTAGATTGACACCCCTGCTCTATTATAATCAGTAGATTGACACCACTGCTCTATTAGAATCAGTAGATTGACACCCCTGCTCTATTAGAATCAGTAGATTGACACCCCTGCTCTATTAGAATCAGTAGATTGACACCCCTGCTCTATTAGAATCAGTAGATTGACACCCCTGCTCTATTAGAATCAGTAGATTGACACCCCTGCTCTATTAGAATCAGTATATTGACACCCCTGCTCTATTAGAATCAGTAGATTGACACCCCTGCTCTATTAGAATCAGTAGATTGACACCCCTGCTCTATCAGAATCAGTAGATTGACACCCCTGCTCTATCAGAGTCAGTAGATTGACACCCCTGCTCTATCAGAATCAGTAGATTGACACCCCTGCTCTATTAGAATCAGTAGATTGACACCCCTGCTCTATTAGAATCAGTAGATTGACACCCCTGCTCTATTAGAATCAGTATATTGACACCCCTGCTCTATTAGAATCAGTATATTGACACCCCTGCTCTATTAGAATCATTAGATTGACTACCCTGCTCTATTAGAATCAGTAGATTGACACCACCACTCTATCAGAATCAGTAGATTGACACCCCTGCTCTATCAGAATCAGTAGATTGACACCCCTGCTCTATCAGAATCAGTAGATTGACACCCCTGCTCTATCAGAATCAGTAGATTGACACCCCTGCTCTATTAGAATCAGTAGATTGACACCCCTGCTCTATTAGAATCAGTAGATTGACACCACTGCTCTATTAGAATCAGTAGATTGACACCCCTGCTCTATTAGAATCAGTAGATTGACACCCCTGCTCTATTAGAATCAGTAGATTGACACCCCTGCTCTATTAGAATCAGTAGATTGACACCCCTGCTCTATTAGAATCAGTATATTGACACCCCTGCTCTATTAGAATCAGTATATTGACACCCCTGCTCTATTAGAATCAGTAGATTGACACCCCTGCTCTATTAGAATCAGTAGATTGACACCCCTGCTCTATCAGAATCAGTAGATTGACACCCTGCTCTATCAGAGTCAGTAGATTGACACCCTGCTCTATCAGAATCAGTAGATTGACACCCCTGCTCTATTAGAATCAGTAGATTGACACCCCTGCTCTATTAGAATCAGTAGATTGACACCCCTGCTCTATTAGAATCAGTATATTGACACCCCTGCTCTATTAGAATCAGTATATTGACACCCCTGCTCTATTAGAATCAGTAGATTGACACCCCTGCTCTATTAGAATCAGTAGATTGACACCCCTGCTCTATCAGAATCAGTAGATTGACACCCCTGCTCTATCAGAATCAGTAGATTGACACCCCTGCTCTATTAGAATCAGTAGATTGACACCCCTGCTCTATTAGAATCAGTAGATTGACACCCCTGCTCTATTAGAATCAGTAGATTGACACCCCTGCTCTATCAGAATCAGTAGATTGACACCCCTGCTCTATTAGAATCACTAGATTGACACCCCTGCTCTATCAGAATCAGTAGATTGACACCCCTGCTCTATTAGAATCAGTAGATTGACACCCCTGCTCTATTAGAATCAGTAGATTGACACCCCTGCTCTATTAGAATCAGTATATTGACACCCCTGCTCTATTAGAATCAGTATATTGACACCCCTGCTCTATTAGAATCAGTAGATTGACACCCCTGCTCTATTAGAATCAGTAGATTGACACCCCTGCTCTATTAGAATCAGTAGATTGACACCCCTGCTCTATTAGAATCAGTAGATTGACACCCCTGCTCTATTAGAATCAGTAGATTGACACCCCTGCTCTATCAGAATCAGTAGATTGACACCCCTGCTCTATCAGAATCAGTAGATTGACACCCCTGCTCTATCAGAATCAGTAGATTGACACCCCTGCTCTATTAGAATCAGTAGATTGACACCCCTGCTCTATTAGAATCAGTAGATTGACACCCCTGCTCTATTAGAATCAGTATATTGACACCCCTGCTCTATTAGAATCATTAGATTGACACCCCTGCTCTATTAGAATCAGTAGATTGACACCCCTGCTCTATTAGAATCAGTAGATTGACACCCCTGCTCTATTAGAATCAGTAGATTGACACCCCTGCTCTATCAGAATCAGTAGATTGACACCCCTGCTCTATTAGAATCAGTAGATTGACACCCCTGCTCTATTAGAATCAGTAGATTGACACCACTGCTCTATTAGAATCAGTAGATTGACACCCCTGCTCTATTAGAATCAGTAGATTGACACCCCTGCTCTATCAGAATCAGTAGATTGACACCCCTGCTCTATTAGAATCAGTAGATTGACACCCCTGCTCTATTAGAATCAGTAGATTGACACCCCTGCTCTATTAGAATCAGTATATTGACACCCCTGCTCTATTAGAATCAGTATATTGACACCCCTGCTCTATTAGAATCAGTAGATTGACACCCCTGCTCTATTAGAATCAGTAGATTGACACCCCTGCTCTATTAGAATCAGTAGATTGACACCCCTGCTCTATCAGAATCAGTAGATTGACACCCCTGCTCTATCAGAATCAGTAGATTGACACCCCTGCTCTATCAGAATCAGTAGATTGACACCCCTGCTCTATTAGAATCAGTAGATTGACACCCCTGCTCTATTAGAATCAGTAGATTGACACCCCTGCTCTATTAGAATCAGTAGATTGACACCCCTGCTCTATTAGAATCAGTATATTGACACCCCTGCTCTATTAGAATCAGTATATTGACACCCCTGCTCTATTAGAATCAGTAGATTGACACCCCTGCTCTATTAGAATCAGTAGATTGACACCCCTGCTCTATCAGAATCAGTAGATTGACACCCCTGCTCTATCAGAATCAGTAGATTGACACCCCTGCTCTATCAGAATCAGTAGATTGACACCCCTGCTCTATTAGAATCAGTAGATTGACACCCCTGCTCTATTAGAATCAGTAGATTGACACCCCTGCTCTATTAGAATCAGTATATTGACACCCCTGCTCTATTAGAATCAGTATATTGACACCCCTGCTCTATTAGAATCAGTAGATTGACACCCCTGCTCTATTAGAATCAGTAGATTGACACCCCTGCTCTATCAGAATCAGTAGATTGACACCCCTGCTCTATCAGAATCAGTAGATTGACACCCCTGCTCTATTAGAATCAGTAGATTGACACCCCTGCTCTATTAGAATCAGTAGATTGACACCCCTGCTCTATTAGAATCAGTAGATTGACAACCCTGCTCTATCAGAATCAGTAGATTGACACCCCTGCTCTATTAGAATCAGTAGATTGACACCCTGCTCTATTAGAATCAGTAGATTGACACCCCTGCTCTATTAGAATCAGTATATTGACACCCTTGCTCTATTAGAATCAGTATATTGACACCCCTGCTCTATTAGAATCAGTAGATTGACACCCCTGCTCTATTAGAATCAGTAGATTGACACCCCTGCTCTATTAGAATCAGTAGATTGACACCCCTGCTCTATCAGAATCAGTAGATTGACACCCCTGCTCTATCAGAATCAGTAGATTGACACCCCTGCTCTATTAGAATCAGTAGATTGACACCCCTGCTCTATTAGAATCAGTAGATTGACACCCCTGCTCTATTAGAATCAGTAGATTGACACCCCTGCTCTATTAGAATCAGTATATTGACACCCCTGCTCTATTAGAATCATTAGATTGACTACCCTGCTCTATTAGAATCAGTAGATTGACACCACCGCTCTATCAGAATCAGTAGATTGACACCCCTGCTCTATCAGAATCAGTAGATTGACACCCCTGCTCTATCAGAATCAGTAGATTGACACCCCTGCTCTATCAGAATCAGTAGATTGACACCCCTGCTCTATTAGAATCAGTAGATTGACACCCCTGCTCTATTAGAATCAGTAGATTGACACCACTGCTCTATTAGAATCAGTAGATTGACACCCCTGCTCTATTAGAATCAGTAGATTGACACCCCTGCTCTATTAGAATCAGTAGATTGACACCCCTGCTCTATTAGAATCAGTAGATTGACACCCCTGCTCTATTAGAATCAGTATATTGACACCCTGCTCTATTAGAATCAGTATATTGACACCCCTGCTCTATTAGAATCAGTAGATTGACACCCCTGCACTATTAGAATCAGTAGATTGACACCCCTGCTCTATCATAATCAGTAGATTGACACCCCTGCTCTATCAGAGTCAGTAGATTGACACCCCTGCTCTATCAGAATCAGTAGATTGACACCCCTGCTCTATTAGAATCAGTAGATTGACACCCCTGCTCTATTAGAATCAGTAGATTGACACCCCTGCTCTATTAGAATCAGTAGATTGACACCCCTGCTCTATTAGAATCAGTAGATTGACACCCCTGCTCTATTAGAATCAGTAGATTGACACCCCTGCTCTATTAGAATCAGTAGATTGACACCCCTGCTCTATCAGAATCAGTAGATTGACACCCCTGCTCTATCAGAATCAGTAGATTGACACCCCTGCTCTATCAGAATCAGTAGATTGACACCCCTGCTCTATTAGAATCAGTAGATTGACACCCCTGCTCTATTAGAATCAGTAGATTGACACCCCTGCTCTATTAGAATCAGTAGATTGACACCCCTGCTCTATTAGAATCAGTAGATTGACACCCCTGCTCTATTAGAATCAGTAGATTGACACCCCTGCTCTATCAGAATCAGTAGATTGACACCCCTGCTCTATCAGAATCAGTAGATTGACACCCCTGCTCTATTAGAATCAGTAGATTGACACCCCTGCTCTATTAGAATCAGTAGATTGACACCCCTGCTCTATTAGAATCAGTATATTGACACCCCTGCTCTATTAGAATCATTAGATTGACTACCCTGCTCTATTAGAATCAGTAGATTGACACCACCGCTCTATCAGAATCAGTAGATTGACACCCCTGCTCTATCAGAATCAGTAGATTGACACCCCTGCTCTATCAGAATCAGTAGATTGACACCCCTGCTCTATCAGAATCAGTAGATTGACACCCCTGCTCTATTAGAATCAGTAGATTGACACCCCTGCTCTATTAGAATCAGTAGATTGACACCACTGCTCTATTAGAATCAGTAGATTGACACCCCTGCTCTATTAGAATCAGTAGATTGACACCCCTGCTCTATTAGAATCAGTAGATTGACACCCCTGCTCTATTAGAATCAGTAGATTGACACCCCTGCTCTATTAGAATCAGTATATTGACACCCCTGCTCTATTAGAATCAGTATATTGACACCCCTGCTCTATTAGAATCAGTAGATTGACACCCCTGCTCTATTAGAATCAGTAGATTGACACCCCTGCTCTATCAGAATCAGTAGATTGACACCCCTGCTCTATCAGAGTCAGTAGATTGACACCCCTGCTCTATCAGAATCAGTAGATTGACACCCCTGCTCTATTAGAATCAGTAGATTGACACCCCTGCTCTATTAGAATCAGTAGATTGACACCCCTGCTCTATTAGAATCAGTATATTGACACCCCTGCTCTATTAGAATCATTAGATTGACTACCCTGCTCTATTAGAATCAGTAGATTGACACCACCGCTCTATCAGAATCAGTAGATTGACACCCCTGCTCTATCAGAATCAGTAGATTGACACCCCTGCTCTATCAGAATCAGTAGATTGACACCCCTGCTCTATCAGAATCAGTAGATTGACACCCCTGCTCTATTAGAATCAGTAGATTGACACCCCTGCTCTATTAGAATCAGTAGATTGACACCCCTGCTCTATTAGAATCAGTAGATTGACACCCCTGCTCTATTAGAATCAGTAGATTGACACCCCTGCTCTATTAGAATCAGTAGATTGACACCCCTGCTCTATTAGAATCAGTAGATTTACACCCCTGCTCTATTAGAATCAGTATATTGACACCCCTGCTCTATTAGAATCAGTATATTGACACCCCGCTCTATTAGAATCAGTAGATTGACACCCCTGCTCTATTAGAATCAGTAGATTGACACCCCTGCTCTATCAGAATCAGTAGATTGACACCCCTGCTCTATCAGAATCAGTAGATTGACACCCCTGCTCTATCAGAATCAGTAGATTGACACCCCTGCTCTATTAGAATCAGTAGATTGACACCCCTGCTCTATTAGAATCAGTAGATTGACACCCCTGCTCTATTAGAATCAGTAGATTGACACCCCTGCTCTATTAGAATCAGTAGATTGACACCCCTGCTCTATTAGAATCAGTAGATTGACACCCCTGCTCTATCAGAATCAGTAGATTGACACCCCTGCTCTATCAGAATCAGTAGATTGACACCCCTGCTCTATTAGAATCAGTAGATTGACACCCCTGCTCTATTAGAATCAGTAGATTGACACCCCTGCTCTATTAGAATCAGTATATTGACACCCCTGCTCTATTAGAATCATTAGATTGACTACCCTGCTCTATTAGAATCAGTAGATTGACACCACCGCTCTATCAGAATCAGTAGATTGACACCCCTGCTCTATCAGAATCAGTAGATTGACACCCCTGCTCTATCAGAATCAGTAGATTGACACCCCTGCTCTATCAGAATCAGTAGATTGACACCCTGCTCTATTAGAATCAGTAGATTGACACCCCTGCTCTATTAGAATCATTAGATTGACACCACTGCTCTATTAGAATCAGTAGATTGACACCCCTGCTCTATTAGAATCAGTAGATTGACACCCCTGCTCTATTAGAATCAGTAGATTGACACCCCTGCTCTATTAGAATCAGTAGATTGACACCCCTGCTCTATTAGAATCAGTAGATTGACACCCCTGCTCTATTAGAATCAGTATATTGACACCCCTGCTCTATTAGAATCAGTAGATTGACACCCCTGCTCTATTAGAATCAGTATATTGACACCCCTGCTCTATCAGAATCAGTAGATTGACACCCCTGCTCTATCAGAGTCAGTAGATTGACACCCTGCTCTATCAGAATCAGTAGATTGACACCCCTGCTCTATTAGAATCAGTATATTGACACCCCTGCTCTATTAGAATCAGTAGATTGACACCCCTGCTCTATTAGAATCAGTAGATTGACACCCCTGCTCTATTAGAATCAGTATATTGACACCCCTGCTCTATTAGAATCATTAGATTGACACCCCTGCTCTATTAGAATCAGTAGATTGACACCACCGCTCTATCAGAATCAGTAGATTGACACCCCTGCTCTATCAGAATCAGTAGATTGACACCCCTGCTCTATCAGAATCAGTAGATTGACACCCCTGCTCTATCAGAATCAGTAGATTGACACCCCTGCTCTATTAGAATCAGTAGATTGACACCCCTGCTCTATTATAATCAGTAGATTGACACCACTGCTCTATTAGAATCAGTAGATTGACACCCCTGCTCTATTAGAATCAGTAGATTGACACCCCTGCTCTATTAGAATCAGTAGATTGACACCCCTGCTCTATTAGAATCAGTAGATTGACACCCCTGCTCTATTAGAATCAGTAGATTGACACCCCTGCTCTATTAGAATCAGTAGATTGACACCCCTGCTCTATTAGAATCAGTAGATTGACACCCCTGCTCTATTAGAATCAGTAGATTGACACCCCTGCTCTATCAGAATCAGTAGATTGACACCCCTGCTCTATCAGAGTCAGTAGATTGACACCCCTGCTCTATCAGAATCAGTAGATTGACACCCTGCTCTATTAGAATCAGTAGATTGACACCCCTGCTCTATTAGAATCAGTAGATTGACACCCCTGCTCTATTAGAATCAGTATATTGACACCCCTGCTCTATTAGAATCAGTATATTGACACCCCTGCTCTATTAGAATCAGTAGATTGACACCCCTGCTCTATTAGAATCAGTAGATTGACACCCCTGCTCTATCAGAATCAGTAGATTGACACCCCTGCTCTATCAGAATCAGTAGATTGACACCCCTGCTCTATTAGAATCAGTAGATTGACACCCCTGCTCTATTAGAATCAGTAGATTGACACCCCTGCTCTATTAGAATCAGTAGATTGACACCCCTGCTCTATCAGAATCAGTAGATTGACACCCCTGCTCTATTAGAATCACTAGATTGACACCCCTGCTCTATCAGAATCAGTAGATTGACACCCCTGCTCTATTAGAATCAGTAGATTGACACCCCTGCTCTATTAGAATCAGTAGATTGACACCCCTGCTCTATTAGAATCAGTAGATTGACACCCCTGCTCTATTAGAATCAGTAGATTGACACCCCTGCTCTATTAGAATCAGTAGATTGACACCCCTGCTCTATTAGAATCAGTAGATTGACACCCCTGCTCTATCAGAATCAGTAGATTGACACCCCTGCTCTATTAGAATCACTAGATTGACACCCCTGCTCTATCAGAATCAGTAGATTGACACCCCTGCTCTATTAGAATCAGTAGATTGACACCCCTGCTCTATTAGAATCAGTAGATTTACACCCCTGCTCTATTAGAATCAGTAGATTGACACCCCTGCTCTATTAGAATCAGTAGATTGACACCCCTGCTCTATTAGAATCAGTAGATTGACACCCCTGCTCTATTAGAATCAGTAGATTGACACCCCTGCTCTATTAGAATCAGCAGATTGACACCC
>NC_068446.1:43815572-43855572 GCF_023373465.1 Oncorhynchus keta | reverse complement strand
AGGTGATTGTAGATTGATTGTGATTTGTAGACTGTACATGTATTTGTCTGTCTGTGACTGTGGAAGACCAGGGGCAGGAGAATCTCTCATTTCATGATTTTGTCTAAACCGCTCTGTGTTCTGGAAGAGAGAGTGGAAACATTTGTATTTTTCTGCTAATTCTGCTGTTTTCCCCTGTTCTGTCCGGACCTCATCAACCCAGCTGGCCAGAACGTTCTGCTCTAAGATTTTCCTATCGCACAGCATTATTTTTGCCACATTCAATGGGAATGGCTTGGGGGGCTCTTTGTTATTTTTTTGGTGTTTGAATGTAAGAAATCAGATGGAAACCAGTACTGTGATCTGTAAGAGAACATCAGACCCATAGACAGTCAGCGTACTCTCTCTCTCTCTCTCTCTCTCTCTCTCTCTCTCTCTCTCTCTCTCTCTCTCTCTCTCTCTCTCTCTCTCTCTCTCTCTCTCTCTCTCTCAATTCAATTTCAATTCAATTCAATTCAAGGGCTTTATTGGCATGGGAAACATGTGTTAACATTGCCAAAGCAAGTGAGGTAGACAACATACAAAGTGAATATATAAAGTGAAAAACAACAAAAATTAACAGTAAACATTACACATACTCTCTCTCTCTCTCTCTCTCTCTCTTGTGATTGGTTAGTCAGTGTGCTGTAACATGCTGGGCCACTCCAGTCCCCTTCAGAACAATCATCCAACGGAGGAACAGAGGAACCCTGTTTTGACAGCCTAGTGCCTGGGGTGTCACAGCACGTTACGCTCCCATTCCACTGTCAGGGAGGAGCAGAACAGACTCTCTACACTCGGTCTTGTCCTCTCTCCTCTCCTCTCCACCCTTTCCTCTCTCCTCTCCCTTCTCCACAGCCCTCCTCTCTCCTCTCTCCCTTCTCCACAGCCCTCTCATCCCTCTCCAAGTTCCTCTCCCCAGCCTTCCACAACTCTCATAACAGCCTCCCTCTCCCTTTCTCTCTCCTCAGCCCTCCTCTACCCCCCTGGCCCTCCAGCTAAACATAATGAGCCGTGCAGGCTAGGGGGCTAGGAGTCAGGGAGTAGGGGGCTAGGAGTCAGGGAGTAGGGGGCTAGGAGTCAGGGAGTAGGGGGCTAGGAGTCAGGGAGTAGGGGGCTAGGAGTCAGGGAGTAGGGGGCTAGGAGTCAGGGAGTAGGGTGTAGGGAGCAGGGTGTAGGGAGCATTGGGTAGGGGGCTAGGAGTCAGGGAGTAGGGTGTAGGGAGCAGGGTGTAGGGAGCAGGGTGTAGGGAGCAGGGTATAGGGAGCAGGGTGTAGGGAGCAGGGTGTAGGGTAGGGAGCAGGGTGTAGGGAGCAGGGTGTAGGGAGCAGGGTGTAGGGAGCAGGGTGTAGGGAGTAGAGTGTAGGGAGTAGGGTGTAGGGAGCAGGGTGTAGGGAGTAGAGTGTAGGGAGTCAGGGTGTAGGGAGCAGGGTGTAGGGAGTAGGGTGTAGGGAGCAGGGTGTAGGGTAGGGAGCAGGGTGTAGGGAGCAGGGTGTAGGGAGCAGGGTGTAGGGAGCAGGGTGTAGGGAGCAGAGTGTAGGGAGCAGGGTGTAGGGAGTAGGGTGTAGGGAGCAGGGTGTAGGGAGCAGGGTGTAGGGAGCAGGGTGTAGGGAGCAGGGTGTAGGGAGTAGGATGTAGGGAGCAGGGTGTAGGGAGCAGGGTGTAGGGAGCAGGGTGTAGGGAGCAGAGTGTAGGGAGCAGGGTGTAGGGAGCATTGGGTAGGGAGTAGGGTGTAGGGAGCAGGGTGTAGGGAGCATTGGGTAGGGAGTAGGGTGTAGGGAGCATTGGGTAGGGAGCAGGGAGCAGGGTGTAGGGAGCAGGGTGTAGGGAGCATTGGGTAGGGAGCAGGGTGTAGGGAGCATGGTGTAGGGAGCAAGGTGTAGGGAGCAGGGTGTAGGGAGCAGGGTGTAGGGAGCAACCTACCAGAGACAGATCACATGACTGGGAACAACAAACCTACCAGAGACAGATCACATGACTGGGAACAACAAACCTACCAGAGACAGATCACATGACTGGGAACAACAAACCTACCAGAGACAGATCACATGACTGGGAACAACAAACCTACCAGAGACAGATCACATGACTGAGAACAACAAACCTACCAGAGACAGATCACATGACTGGGAACAACAAACCTACCAGAGACAGATCACATGACTGGGAACAACAAACCTACCAGAGACAGATCACATGACTGAGAACAACAAACCTACCAGAGACAGATCACATGACTGAGAACAACAAACCTACCAGAGACAGATCACATGACTGAGAACAACAAACCTACCAGAGACAGATCACATGACTGAGAACAACAAACCTACCAGAGACAGTAGCTGTTATCTCAGACAGAAACAGAAACAGAGACAGTAGCTGTTATCTCAGGCAGAAACAGGGACAGTAACTGTTATCTCTGACAGAAACAGAGACAGGGACAGTAGCTGTTATCTCAGACAGAAACAGAGACAGGGACAGTAGCTGTTATCTCAGAAAGAAAAAGGGACAGCAACTGTTATCTCAGACAGAAACAGAGACAGTGACATTAGCTGTTATCTCAGACAGAAACAGAAACAGGGACAGTAGCTGTTATCTCAGACAGAAACAGAGACAGGGACAGTAGCTGTTATCTCAGACAGAGACAGAGACAGGGACAGTAGCTGTTATCTCAGACAGAAACAGAAACAGGGACAGTAGCTGTTATCTCAGACAGAAACAGAGACAGTAGCTGTTATCTCAGACAGAAACAGGGACAGTAGCTGTTATCTCAGACAGAAACAGGGACAGTAGCTGTTATCTCAGACAGAAACAGGGACAGGGACAGTAGCTGTTATCTCAGACAGAAACAGGGACAGTGACAGTAGATGTTATGTCAGACAGAAACAGAAACAGAGACAGTAGCTGTTATCTCAGACAGAAACAGAAACAGAGACAGTAGCTGTTATCTCAGACAGAAACAGAAACAGAGACAGTAGCTGTTATCTCAGACAGAAACAGAAACAGAGACAGTAGCTGTTATCTCAGACAGAAACAGAGACAGGGACAGTAGCTGTTATCTCAGACAGAAACAGGGACAGTAGCTGTTATCTCAGACAGAAACAGGGACAGTGACAGTAGCTGTTATCTCAGACAGAAACAGAAACAGTAGCTGTTATCTCAGACAGAAACAGAGACAGTAGCTGTTATCTCAGCCAGAAACAGGGACAGTAGCTGTTATCTCAGACAGAAACAGAAACAGGGACAGTAGCTGTTATCTCAGCCAGAAACAGAGACAGTAGCTGTTATCTCAGACAGAAACAGAGACAGTAGCTGTTATCTCAGACAGAAACAGAGACAGGGACAGTAGCTGTTATCTCAGACAGAGACAGGGACAGTAGATGTTATCTCAGACAGAAACAGAGACAGTAGCTGTTATCTCAGACAGAAACAGAAACAGGGACAGTAGCTGTTATCTCAGACAGGAACAGAAACAGTGACAGTAGCTGTTATCTCAGACAGAAACAGGGACAGTAGCTGTTATCTCAGACAGAAACAGAGACAGTGACAGTAGATGTATCTCAGACAGGAACAGAAACAGGGACAGTAGCTGTTATCTCAGACAGAAACAGAGACAGTGACAGTAGCTGTTATCTCAGACAGAAACAGGGACAGTAGCTGTTATCTCAGACAGAAACAGGGACAGTAGCTGTTATCTCAGACAGAAACAGGGACAGTAGCTGTTATCTCAGACAGAAACAGGGACAGTAGCTGTTATCTCAGACAGAAACAGTGACCGTATCTCCCTACACACTGCATCTATACTGCTTGCATCCCAAAGAGTACCCTGTTCCCTATATAGTGCATTACTTTTGACCAGAGAGTTGTGCACTAGATAGGGAATAGGGTTTCATTGGGAACATAGACCATCCATACTCTGACATGTTCATTCATGGGACCAAGCCCAACTTCATAATAGTCACAAACGTACCCTCCCTTGCTTCTTCCTCCCTCCTTCCCTCCGCTTCCCTCTTCTCCCCTCTTTTTCCCGAATGCAAATAACTGAAAGCTTTATTGGCATAAGGGGTCAGAGCAGTTTGCCAAAGGATTAGCTAATTATCGTTCTTGGTCTGACTCAGGTTGTTTGTCCAGTTCCTCCATCCCTCAGTGTCAGGTTGTTTGTCCAGTTCCTCCATCCCTCAGTGTCAGGTTGTTTGTCCAGTTCCTCCATCCCTCAGTGTCAGGTTGTTTGTCCAGTTCCTCCATCCCTCAGTGTCAGGTTGTTTGTCCAGTTCATTTACATTTACATTTACATTTAAGTCATTTAGCAGACCCTTATCCAGAGTGTCAAATTGGTGTTGACAACCAGTGGAACAGCCACTTGCATCTAAATCTTGTTGGGGAGAAGGGGGGTGAGAAGGATTACTTACCCTTACTTACCCTATCCTAGGTAGTTCCTCCATCCTCAGTGTCAGGTTGTTTGTCCAGTTCCTCCATCCCTCAGTGTCAGGTTGTTTGTCCAGTTCCTCCATCCCTCAGTGTCAGGTTGTTTGTCCAGTTCCTCCATCCCTCAGTGTCAGGTTGTTTGTCCAGTTCCTCCATCCCTCAGTGTCAGGTTGTTTGTTGAAGGTAAACGCTTAGTGCCGGTAGAGGACAATTCTTCCTTTAGTTCTCTGAATCCTGTTCTCAACACATTGTAGTTGTTACCTGGCCATTGTTCAGGTACTGATGCTCTGGTACCAAAATATAGATTGGATCCTCTAGGTCAGGTTCCCGGATCGATATTATGTTTAGGTTTAATCTAGGTCAGGTTCCGGGATAGATATTATGTCTAGGTTTAATCTGGGTCAGAGGAACTGGCCCTCTGTGTCTTCCTTGACTAGTCAGTAGATGATAAGGTGTGCTCAGCCAGACGACCTCCCCTAAAGCTAGGTTTAATCTGGGTCAGGTTCCTGGGTCAGGTTCCTTGACTAGTTAGTAGATGATAAAGTGTGCTCAGCCAGACGACCTCCTCTAAAGCTAGGTTTAATCTGGGTCAGGTTCCTGGGTCAGGTTCCTTGACTAGTTAGTAGATGATAAAGTGTGCTCAGCCAGACGACCTCCTCTAAAGCTAGGTTTAATCTGGGTCAGGTTCCTGGGTCAGGTTCCTTGACTAGTCAGTAGATGATAAAGTGTGCTCAGCCAGACGACCTCCCCTAAAGCTAGGTTTAATCTGGGTCAGGTTCCTGGGTCAGGTTCCTTGACTAGTCAGTAGATGATAAAGTGTGCTCAGCCAGACGACCTCCCCTAAAGCTAGGTTTAATCTGGGTCAGGTTCCTGGGTCAGGTTCCTTGACTAGTCAGTAGATGATAAAGTGTGCTCAGCCAGACGACCTCCCCTAAAGCTAGGTTTAATCTGGGTCAGGTTCCTTGACTAGTCAGTAGATGATAAAGTGTGCTCAGCCAGACGACCTCCCCTAAAGCTAGGTTTAATCTGGGTCAGGTTCCTTGACTAGTCAGTAGATGATAAGGTGTGCTCAGCCAGACGACCTCCCCTAAAACTAGGTTTAATCTGGGTCAGGTTCCTTGACTAGTCAGTAGATGATAGTGTGCTCAGCCAGACGGCCTCCCCTAAAGCTAGGTTTAATCTGGGTCAGGTTCCTGGGTCAGGTTCCTTGACTAGTCAGTAGATGATAAAGTGTGCTCAGCCAGACGACCTCCCCTAAAGCTAGGTTTAATCTGGGTCAGGTTCCTGGGTCAGGTTCCTTGACTAGTCAGTAGATGATAAAGTGTGCTCAGCCAGACGGCCTCCCCTAAAGCTAGGTTTAATCTGGGTCAGGTTCCTGGGTCAGGTTCCTTGACTAGTCAGTAGATGATAAAGTGTGCTCAGCCAGACGACCTCCCCTAAAGCTAGGTTTAATCTGGGTCAGGTTCCTTGACTAGTCAGTAGATGATAAAGTGTGCTCAGCCAGACGACCTCCCCTAAAGCTAGGTTTAATCTGGGTCAGGTTCCTTGACTAGTCAGTAGATGATAAGGTGTGCTCAGCCAGACGACCTCCCCTAAAGCTAGGTTTAATCTGGGTCAGGTTCCTGGGTCAGGTTCCTTGACTAGTCAGTAGATGATAAAGTGTGCTCAGCCAGACGACCTCCCCTAAAGCTAGGTTTAATCTGGGTCAGGTTCCTGGGTCAGGTTCCTTGACTAGTCAGTAGATGATAAAGTGTGCTCAGCCAGACGACCTCCCCTAAAGCTAGGTTTAATCTGGGTCAGGTTCCTGGGTCAGGTTCCTTGACTAGTCAGTAGATGATAAGGTGTGCTCAGCCAGACGACCTCCCCTAAAGCTAGGTTTAATCTGGGTCAGGTTCCTGGGTCAGGTTCCTTGACTAGTCAGTAGATGATAAGGTGTGCTCAGCCAGACGACCTCCCCTAAAGCTAGGTTTAATCTGGGTCAGGTTCCTGGGTCAGGTTCCTTGACTAGTCAGTAGATGATAAGGTGTGCTCAGCCAGACGACCTCCCCTAAAGCTAGGTTTAATCTGGGTCAGGTTCCTGGGTCAGGTTCCTTGACTAGTCAGTAGATGATAAGGTGTGCTCAGCCAGACGACCTCCCCTAAAGCTAGGTTTAATCTGGGTCAGGTTCCTGGGTCAGGTTCCTTGACTAGTCAGTAGATGATAAGGTGTGCTCAGCCAGACGACCTCCCTAAAGCTAGGTTTAATCTGGGTCAGGTTCCTGGGTCAGGTTCCTTGACTAGTCAGTAGATGATAAAGTGTGCTCAGCCAGACGACCTCCCCTAAAGCTAGGTTTAATCTGGGTCAGGTTCCTGGGTCAGGTTCCTTGACTAGTTAGTAGATGATAAAGTGTGCTCAGCCAGACGACCTCCCCTAAAGCTAGGTTTAATCTGGGTCAGGTTCCTGGGTCAGGTTCCTTGACTAGTTAGTAGATGATAAAGTGTGCTCAGCCAGACGACCTCCCCTAAAGCTAGGTTTAATCTGGGTCAGGTTCCTGGGTCAGGTTCCTTGACTAGTCAGTAGATGATAAAGTGTGCTCAGCCAGACGACCTCCCTAAAGCTAGGTTTAATCTGGGTCAGGTTCCTGGGTCAGGTTCCTTGACTAGTCAGTAGATGATAAAGTGTGCTCAGCCAGACGACCTCCCCTAAAGCTAGGTTTAATCTGGGTCAGGTTCCTGGGTCAGGTTCCTTGACTAGTCAGTAGATGATAAAGTGTGCTCAGCCAGACGACCTCCCCTAAAGCTAGGTTTAATCTGGGTCAGGTTCCTGGGTCAGGTTCCTTGACTAGTCAGTAGATGATAAAGTGTGCTCAGCCAGACGACCTCCCCTAAAGCTAGGTTTAATCTGGGTCAGGTTCCTGGGTCAGGTTCCTTGACTAGTCAGTAGATGATAAAGTGTGCTCAGCCAGACGACCTCCCCTAAAGCTAGGTTTAATCTGGGTCAGGTTCCTGGGTCAGGTTCCTTGACTAGTCAGTAGATGATAAAGTGTGCTCAGCCAGACGACCTCCCTAAAGCTAGGTTTAATCTGGGTCAGGTTCCTGGGTCAGGTTCCTTGACTAGTCAGTAGATGATAAAGTGTGCTCAGCCAGACGACCTCCCTAAAGCTAGGTTTAATCTGGGTCAGGTTCCTGGGTCAGGTTCCTTGACTAGTCAGTAGATGATAAAGTGTGCTCAGCCAGACGACCTCCCTAAAGCTAGGTTTAATCTGGGTCAGGTTCCTGGGTCAGGTTCCTTGACTAGTCAGTAGATGATAAAGTGTGCTCAGCCAGACGACCTCCCCTAAAGCTAGGTTTAATCTGGGTCAGGTTCCTGGGTCAGGTTCCTTGACTAGTCAGTAGATGATAAAGTGTGCTCAGCCAGACGACCTCCCCTAAAGCTAGGTTTAATCTGGGTCAGGTTCCTGGGTCAGGTTCCTTGACTAGTCAGTAGATGATAAGGTGTGCTCAGCCAGACGACCTCCCCTAAAGCTCACCCCTTCAGTTGTTTTACGAGGCATTTGGTGTAAAACAAGGTGTGACTACTCCCTATCAGATATAAAGTAATAATATTTTTGGGTTTCCATTTTGCCTGTTGGTCTGTGTTTGTGTACAGTACGTGTGTGTTTGGTGTTCCTGTGTTTAAGGGTTTTTGTTTCTCTCTGTTTTTTTTTTTTTTTTGAGAAGAAAAAAAAAGGAAAAAAAAAAAAAGAGTTTGTTTCTGTACATATTGTTGTTGACAAATGATGAGCTATTTGTTTGCTGTACTCTGCAATACGTTTCAACCTTTCAGATGACTATAATGGTTAGAACTGCCCTTCTTGAACAAGGGCTCTTGATGTCTGCTGTTATGTGCTGTTGGAGGTGACAGTCGGGAGGGGAGGTCGGAGGAGCGAGAGACAGAGATACCCCAACACACTTCCCAGACCAGAACAATCTCTTCAATACTATGTCACTACGGCAACAAAACAAAACAAAACAGAAATCTTCACAGTTACAAACATGAACAAATATCGGATGCTTTTACGCTCATATAAAGCACCGTATTATTTTGGAGATTGTCATCTGACACGACAGACTAGTCCCACAGTAATATCACCACCCAAAACAACAACAGCCTCTACAGTCACTGAAACATTTTGTTTAACCTTTATTTAACTAGGCCAGTTAAAAACACATGATTATTTACAATGACGGCCTACCAGGGAACAGTGGGTTAACTGCCTTGTTCAGGGGAACAGTGGGGTTAACTGCCTTGTTCAGGGGAACAGTGGGGTTAACTGCCTTGTTCAGGGGAACAGTGGGTTAACTGCCTTGTTCAGGGGAACAGTGGGTTAACTGCCTTGTTCAGGGGCAGAACTACAGATTTTTACTTTGTCACCCCGGATGACACTGGACCAATGGTGTGCCGCCCTAACCCAATCACAGCCGGATGTGATACAGCCTGGATTCAAACCAGGGACCGTAGTGACGCCTCTTGCTCTGAGATGCAGTGCCTTAGACCGCTGCGCCACTCGGGAGCCCAAATGCTTCTCAACCTCAGCCTATAATTAAACTTAGTGTGGTGTGTTAGATTAGATATAGATGGGACAAAAGCATCTCAGATCAATAATTATTAATTAATTTAATTAATCATAGCAATTTGACTAGAAAGCTCATGGTTGCCAGTCCACCCATCACCTACACTTGAGTGTGGAAAACCTTTTCTAAGAATTGTATTTCTATTGGGCTCCTCCTCGTCGCTCCGCCGTGGTCACTTGGAATTCTTTGGTAGACGGCTGTTCCCCCCGCATCGCTTCCCTCCCTCTGCCGTAGTGCATTCAGAGAGGGCTATATGTTCCTCAATGCCGGTCCCCTCCCTCTGCAGTGGTAGCTTGGCATTCCCTCTCACCCCTATCAGCTCCTACAGAAAGGAGCCTGGCTAACTGGCTGTATGGGGGGTTTACTGTAAAACCGTGGTGTTATAGAGTATTAACTGTAGAATATGATGTCACGCTGTCTGTTTAAATCAACGCTCAACCCTATTATTCATAGGTTGCACCTCCGTCACTCGGTCGCGTCGTGCGGTTGGTATGAACGTTCTCAAGCCGCCCTCTACCGGCGGCGCAATAGTGGTGCCCGGAAAATGTTATTAACCCCAGTCATTCTGGACGGAGGCTGACGAATTGTTTAGTCTAAATTACACTATAGTGCCTGGAAATACGATGACATTGCTAAAGTACTCAAATGTTTTGTAAGAAAACAAGCGTTGCCAGTATTATAATGTTGTCAATTTTACTTTTAAACAGATGGGAATGTTGCCATTATATATAAAATAAAAATAGCTTTGACTCCTGAATGGCATTGTATTTCCAAGACACTGTAATGCACATTTGTTTAAATCTTCATCGGCGATAAATGCCAATGCGTTAAGTAAAATGCTCAGTTGGGTATCAGTCCAAAACGACCTACCAAACAATAGCGACAAAACATTAACTTTAGACGTGTTAAGGCATCAGCATGTTTCAGTTCAGGTGGCGACAAAACCGACCGATGTGCTTCTATAATTCCCGTATAATACCTTCGCTTGAAAAAACGAGAAAAGTAAGTGCCATTAGTACGGTTTGTCCCTTTTGAGAAGCCGTAGCCAGTACACACTTCCTCAAAGTAGTGAGACCCGAATAAAAAAAAATGTAAGAAATCTTTCATTCATTTTGACGTTTTTTTGCAGAGGTCTTAGTTGCGTCATTTTACATCTAACTAAGATATTTGGTGAAGTATTTCTCAATGAAAACATGTGGATGAAAACGCTTCGTCTCGTCTCGAACGACAACAAAGACTTTATTGAAGAATCCCAACAGTCGACCAATCACGTAGGAAGGGTCGAGTACTTTGGGTGTGTGTCCGAACAGCCCAAAACCTCCTTTCCAACCAATGTCCAAAACTAACAAAACCGTCACAAAATGTCATCATTATATATGCACGAACTCTTCCCCAATTGTTTCGGCTGGGAAGTATACAGACGCCTTTAGTTCCAGGCACGTTTATAAGAAACAGAAGGAAAAAAATGATTTTACCCCTGAACAATGTTGAAACATATATTGGGGGACTAGGGTTGCAAAATTCTGGTAACTTTAGATTCTAGATCCTGGTTGGGTGGATTCTAGATTTCCTCATGATTCCTTCCTGATTCTGGAAATCTTCCAAAAGGACATTTACACCAATAACAGAATAACAACCCCAGAGCTTTTGTTATTGTTAGACCGATGTGATGACCTTCTGAGTGCCTGTTTCCCGGCACCAGACTGGAGGTGCCAAACACCAGGTCCAACCAAATCCCAGTGACCTCCCAGTGTCCCCTAGCTTCCCAGTCCTATTTTGAGACAAACCTGGGCTCTAAAAAAAAATGACGTGCTGTTTTGGTGCGGTACGCTCAGAGAAGTACACTCTGTTTCAGAGCCAGCCATCAGACCTGCAGGTGTCTGCAAAAAAACACTCCCCTCCCTAGTTCTCCATATGCTCTGTTCCTGAGTAGCTGGCAGCTCTGTGTGTGTGTCTATGTGTCTGTGTGTGTGTTCAGGAGAGAGCTTATCATTGTCAGACGGCTTTCAGTGTTGACTAGGACACAGACATGATCCTCACAGCTGATACACTGGCAAGGACACACACACACACAAATATACACACACACGCTGGCCATTTACAATCTGTCTAGCAAGGTCAACAAAATAAATATACCACTGATCTTAACCGGCTGAAAAATTCAAATGTAGAGCCCCCTTATACCTACATGCACACCTCTGTGGATAAATAGTTTATTATCATTCTCTGCCTTCATGTTGTGAAGTTCCTTTACATTTAGACCTCAAGGTCAAATTTCTTCCTGTGTGTGAACGGTACACTAGCCCTCTCCCTCTTCTCTCCATCTCTCCCAGACCCCACCTCATCAACAGACTGCTCTAACTTTCAACACACAAATTGTGATGTGTACAATCTGATTTAATGTACTTATGTCTTTTTTTGTTTAGTTTTTTTTGTGCCAACTTTGTATAGTGTATAAACATCTCTAAATATATGAAAAACGACACTATAGATGTTAGCTTCCTGGAACATGCAGGGTAATAGGGTATACTTGGTCGACTTCAAGACAAAACGTAGAGCCGCTATAAAGCTAGTTATCGAGAACATCCTGCTTTGTGTAGAAATCTGGTGTGTCACCACGGTCCCTTTTTATATTCTAGGTTTCGTTTTTTTGTGTTGATGTTTTTTTAAATACACCCGGTGGCATCCAAGGTGTTGTTGTTGTTTCTTCATTTTATTACTTTATTTACTTGTTTGTTGTTTTCTTGACGAGACGCAGCGAGGTTCTGGCAGCGCAGGAGAGTAAACGGGAACGCCGAACAGAACCCTGGTGTTAGTTAGTTAGTTAGGTGTCAGTCAGTCCATGGCAGTGCTCTTGTCATGTCTGTATCTTCTCTCTGACCCCTCTATCTCATTAGTGACCGTTTACACTGAATCTGACAGATGCCCTTCTTCCTCCTCCTTCCTCCTCAGTCTCCTCCTGCCCCTTCCTCCTCAGTCTCCTCCTGCCCCTTCCTCCTCAGCCTCCTCTCTCCTCCTCCTCCTTCCCCTTCCTCCTCAGCCTCCTCCTTCCTCCTTCCCCTTCCTCCTCAGCCTCCGCCTTCCCCTTCCTCCTCATCCTCCTCCTTCCCCTTCCTCCTTACTCCTCCTCCTTCCTCCTCATCCTCCTCTTTCCTCCTCCTCCTTCCCCTTCCTCCTTCCTCCTTCCTCCTCGCCCTCTTTCCTCCTCCTTCTCCTCCCTCCTCCTCCTTCCCATTCCTCCTTCCTCCTCGCCCTCTTTCCTCCTCCTCCTCCTTCCACCTCCTCATCCTCCTTCTCCCCTTCCTCCTCCAGCTATAAATTTCCTCACAGTCCATTGGTTCTCTCGCTACTGACTAGTCAACAGCAGTTTAGCACGCCTATTGTAGTTGGGAGGAATTCTCCATTTAATCCTCCTCTGCTTTATATCCTCCTTGGCCAGACTAGTCACCCTCCAACAACACAGTATAGTATACTGTCTCTACTAGTCACCCTCCAACAACACAGTATAGTATACTGTCTCTACAGTCACCCTCCAACAACACAGTATAGTATATACTAGTCTCTCCAACAACACAGTATAGTATACTGTCTCTCAGACAACAACACAGTATAGTATACTGTCTCTACTAGTCACCCTCCAACAACACAGTATAGTATACTGTCTCTACAGACTAGTCACCCTCCAACAACACAGTATAGTATACTGTCTCTACTAGTCACCCTCCAACAACACAGTATAGTATACTGTCTCTACAGACTAGTCACCCTCCAACAACACAGTATAGTATACTGTCTCTACTAGTCACCCTCCAACAACACAGTATAGTATACTGTCTCTACAGACTAGTCACCCTCCAACAACACAGTATAGTATACTGTCTCTACAGACTAGTCACTGTCCTACAACAACACAGTATAGTATACTGTCTCTACAGACTAGTCACCCTACAACAACACAGTATAGTATACTGTCTCTACAGACTAGTCACCCTCCAACAACACAGTATAGTATACTGTCTCTACAGACTAGTCACCCTCCAACAACACAGTATAGTATACTGTCTCTACTAGTCACCCTCCAACAACACAGTATAGTATACTGTCTCTACAGACTAGTCACCCTACAACAACACAGTATAGTATACTGTCTCTACAGACTAGTCACCCTCCAACAACACAGTATAGTATACTGTCTCTACAGTATAGTATAGACTAGTCACCCTCCAACAACACAGTATAGTATACTGTCTCTACAGACTACTGTCACCCTCCAACAACACAGTATAGTATACTGTCTCTACAGACTAGTCACCCTCCAACAACACAGTATAGTATACTGTCTCTACAGACTAGTCACCCTCCAACAACACAGTATAGTATACTGTCTCTCTACAGACAGTATAGTAGTCAGTCACCTCCAACAACACAGTATAGTATACTGTCTCTACAGACTAGTCACCCTCCCAAACAGTATAGTATACTGTCTCTACTAGTCACCCTCCAACAACACAGTATAGTATACTGTCTCTACAGACTAGTCACCCTCCAACAACACAGTATAGTATACTGTCTCTACAGACTAGTCACCCTACAACAACACAGTATAGTATACTGTCTCTATACTGTCTCAGACTAGTCACCCTACAACAACACAGTATAGTATACTGTCTCTACAGACTAGTCACCCTCCAACAACACAGTATAGTATACTGTCTCTACAGACTAGTCACCCTCCAACAACACAGTATAGTATACTGTCTCTACAGACTAGTCACCCTCCAACAACACAGTATAGTATACTGTCTCTACAGACTAGTCACCTCCAACACAGTCCATACTGTCTCTACAGTCACCCTCCAACAACACAGTATAGTATACTGTCTCTACAGACTAGTCACCCTCCAACAACACAGTATAGTATACTGTCTCTACAGACTAGTCACCCTACAACAACACAGTATAGTATACTGTCTCTACAGACTAGTCACCCTCCAACAACACAGTATAGTATACTGTCTCTACAGACTAGTCACCCTCCAACAACACAGTATAGTATACTGTCTCTACTAGTCCTCCAACAACACAGTATAGTATACTGTCTCACTAGTCACCCTCCAACAACACAGTATAGTATACTGTCTCTACAGACTAGTCACCCTCCAACAACACAGTATAGTATACTGTCTCTACAGACTAGTCACCCTACAACAACACAGTATAGTATACTGTCTCTACAGACTAGTCACCCTCCAACAACACAGTATAGTATACTGTCTCTACAGACTAGTCACCCTCCAACAACACAGTATAGTATACTGTCTCTACTAGTCACCCTCCAACAACACAGTATAGTATACTGTCTCTACAGACTAGTCACCCTCCAACAACACAGTATAGTATACTGTCTCTACAGACTAGTCACCCTACAACAACACAGTATAGTATACTGTCTCTACAGACTAGTCACCCTCCAACAACACAGTATAGTATACTGTCTCTACAGACTAGTACTGTCTCCTCACCCTCCAACAACACAGTATAGTATACTGTCTCTACTAGTCACCCTCCAACAACACAGTATAGTATACTGTCTCTACTAGTCACCCTCCAACAACACAGTATAGTATACTGTCTCTACTAGTCACCCTCCAACAACACAGTATAGTATACTGTCTCTACAGACTAGTCACCCTCCAACAACACAGTATAGTATACTGTCTCTACAGACTAGTCACCCTCCAACAACACAGTATAGTATACTGTCTCTACAGACTAGTCACCCTCCAACAACACAGTATAGTATACTGTCTCTACAGACTAGTCACCCTCCAACAACACAGTATAGTATACTGTCTCTACAGACTAGTCACCCTCCAACAACACAGTATAGTATACTGTCTCTACAGACTAGTCACCCTACAACAACACAGTATATATAGTACACTGTCTCTACAGACTAGTCACCCTCCAACAACACAGTATAGTATACTGTCTCTACTAGTCACCCTCCAACAACACAGTATAGTATACTGTCTCTACAGACTAGTCACCCTCCAACAACACAGTATAGTATACTGTCTCTAGTATACTAGTCACCCTCCAACAACACAGTATAGTATACTGTCTCTACAGACTAGTCACCCTACAACAACACAGTATAGTATACTGTCTCTACTAGTCACCCTCCAACAACACAGTATAGTATACTGTCTCTACAGACTAGTCACCCTCCAACAACACAGTATAGTATACTGTCTCTACAGACTAGTCACCTACAACAACAACACAGTATAGTATACTGTCTCTACAGACTAGTCACCCTCCAACAACACAGTATAGTATACTGTCTCTACAGACTAGTCACCCTCCAACAACACAGTATAGTACACTGTCTCTACTAGTCACCCTCCAACAACACAGTATAGTACACTGTCTCTACTAGTCACCCTCCAACAACACAGTATAGTATACTGTCTCTACAGACTAGTCACCCTCCAACAACACAGTATAGTATACTGTCTCTACAGACTAGTCACCCTCCAACAACACAGTATAGTACACTGTCTCTACTAGTCACCCTCCAACAACACAGTATAGTATACTGTCTCTACAGACTAGTCACCCTCCAACAACACAGTATAGTATACTGTCTCTACTAGTCACCCTCCAACAACACAGTATAGTATACTGTCTCTACAGACTAGTCACCCTCCAACAACACAGTATAGTACACTGTCTCTACTAGTCACCCTCCAACAACACAGTATAGTACACTGTCTCTACTAGTCACCCTCCAACAACACAGTATAGTACACTGTCTCTACTAGTCACCCTCCAACAACACAGTATAGTATACTGTCTCTCCAACAACACAGTATAGTATAGACTAGTCACCCTCCAACAACACAGTATAGTATACTGTCTCTACAGACTAGTCACCCTCCAACAACACAGTATAGTATACTGTCTCTACAGTCACCCTCCAACAACACAGTATAGTATACTGTCTCTACTAGTCATCCTCCAACAACACAGTATAGTACACTGTCTCTACAGACTAGTCACCCTCCAACAACACAGTATAGTATACTGTCTCTACTAGTCACCCTCCAACAACACAGTATAGTATACTGTCTCTACTAGTCACCCTCCAACAACACAGTATAGTATACTGTCTCTACTAGTCACCCTCCAACAACACAGTATAGTATACTGTCTCTACTAGTCACCCTCCAACAACACAGTATAGTGTACTGTCTCTACTAGTCACCCTCCAACAACACAGTATAGTACACTGTCTCTACAGACTAGTCACTCCTACAACAACACAGTATAGTATACTGTCTCTACAGACTAGTCACCTCCAACAACACAGTATAGTATACTGTCTCTACTAGTCACCCTACAACAACACAGTATAGTATACTATACTGTCTCAACACAGTATAGTATACTGTCTCTACTAGTCACCCTCAACAACAGTATAGTATAGTCTCTATAGTACCCTCCAACTAGTCTGTCTCTACAGACTAGTCACCCTACAACAACACAGTATAGTATACTGTCTCTACAGACTAGTCACCCTCCAACAACACAGTATAGTACACTGTCTCTACAGACTAGTCACCCTACAACAACACAGTATAGTATACTGTCTCTACAGACTAGTCACCCTCCAACAACACAGTATAGTACACTGTCTCTACAGACTAGTCACCCTCCAACAACACAGTATAGTGTACTGTCTCTACTAGTCACCCTCCAACAACACAGTATAGTATACTGTCTCTACTAGTCACCCTCCAACAACACAGTATAGTATACTGTCTCTACTAGTCACCCTCCAACAACACAGTATAGTATACTGTCTCTACAGACTAGTCACCCTCCAACAACACAGTATAGTATACTGTCTCTACAGACTAGTCACCCTCCAACAACACAGTATAGTATACTGTCTCTACTAGTCACCCTCCAACAACACAGTATAGTATACTGTCTCTACTAGTCACCCTCCAACAACACAGTATAGTATACTGTCTCTACAGACTAGTCACCTCCAACAACACAGTATAGTATACTGTCTCTACTAGTCACCCTACAACAACACAGTATAGTATACTGTCTCTACAGACTAGTCACCCTACAACAACACAGTATAGTATACTGTCTCTACTAGTCACCCTCCAACAACACAGTATAGTATACTGTCTCTACTAGTCACCCTCCAACAACACAGTATAGTATACTGTCTCTACTAGTCACCCTCCAACAACACAGTATAGTATACTGTCTCTACAGACTAGTCACCCTCCAACAACACAGTATAGTATACTGTCTCTACTAGTCACCCTCCAACAACACAGTATAGTATACTGTCTCTACTAGTCACCCTCCAACAACACAGTATAGTATACTGTCTCTACAGACTAGTCACCCTCCAACAACACAGTATAGTATACTGTCTCTACAGACTAGTCACCCTACAACAACACAGTATAGTATACTGTCTCTACAGACTAGTCACCCTCCAACAACACAGTATAGTACACTGTCTCTACTAGTCACCCTCCAACAACACAGTATAGTATACTGTCTCTACTAGTCACCCTCCAACAACACAGTATAGTATACTGTCTCTACAGACTAGTCACCCTCCAACAACACAGTATAGTATACTGTCTCTACAGACTAGTCACCCTACAACAACACAGTATAGTATACTGTCTCTACAGACTAGTCATCCTCCAACAACACAGTATAGTATACTGTCTCTACTAGTCACCCTCCAACAACACAGTATAGTATACTGTCTCTACAGACTAGTCACCCTCCAACAACACAGTATAGTATACTGTCTCTACTAGTCACCCTCCAACAACACAGTATAGTATACTGTCTCTACTAGTCACCCTCCAACAACACAGTATAGTATACTGTCTCTACAGACTAGTCACCCTCCAACAACACAGTATAGTATACTGTCTCTACTAGTCACCCTCCAACAACACAGTATAGTATACTGTCTCTACAGACTAGTCACCCTCCAACAACACAGTATAGTATACTGTCTCTACAGACTAGTCACCCTCCAACAACACAGTATAGTATACTGTCTCTACAGACTAGTCATCCTCCAACAACACAGTATAGTACACTGTCTCTACAGACTAGTCATCCTCCAACAACACAGTATAGTACACTGTCTCTACTAGTCATCCTCCAACAACACAGTATAGTATACTGTCTCTACAGACTAGTCATCCTCCAACAACACAGTATAGTACACTGTCTCTACTAGTCACCCTCCAACAACACAGTATAGTACACTGTCTCTACAGACTAGTCACCCTCCAACAACACAGTATAGTATACTGTCTCTACTAGTCACCCTCCAACAACACAGTATAGTATACTGTCTCTACAGACTAGTCACTCCTCCAACAACACAGTATAGTATACTGTCTCTACTAGTCACCCTCCAACAACACAGTATAGTATACTGTCTCTACAGACTAGTCACCTCCAACAACACAGTATAGTATACTGTCTCTACAGACTAGTCACCCTCCAACAACACAGTATAGTATACTGTCTCTACTAGTCACCCTCCAACAACACAGTATAGTATACTGTCTCTACAGACTAGTCACCCTCCAACAACACAGTATAGTATACTGTCTCTACAGACTAGTCACCCTCCAACAACACAGTATAGTATACTGTCTCTACTAGTCACCCTCCAACAACACAGTATAGTATACTGTCTCTACAGACTAGTCACCCTCCAACAACACAGTATAGTATACTGTCTCTACAGACTAGTCACCCTCCAACAACACAGTATAGTATACTGTCTCTACAGACTAGTCACCCTCCAACAACACAGTATAGTATACTGTCTCTACAGACTAGTCACCCTCCAACAACACAGTATAGTATACTGTCTCTACAGACTAGTCACCCTCCAACAACACAGTATAGTATACTGTCTCTACAGACTAGTCACCCTCCAACAACACAGTATAGTATACTGTCTCTACAGACTAGTCACCCTCCAACAACACAGTATAGTATACTGTCTCTACTAGTCACCTCCAACAACACAGTATAGTATACTGTCTCTACTAGTCACCCTCCAACAACACAGTATAGTATACTGTCTCTACAGACTAGTCACCCTCCAACAACACAGTATAGTATACTGTCTCTACAGACTAGTCACCCTCCAACAACACAGTATAGTATACTGTCTCTACTAGTCACCTCCAACAACACAGTATAGTATACTGTCTCTACTAGTCACCCTCCAACAACACAGTATAGTATACTGTCTCTACAGACTAGTCACCCTCCAACAACACAGTATAGTATACTGTCTCTACAGACTAGTCACCCTCCAACAACACAGTATAGTATACTGTCTCTACAGACTAGTCACCCTCCAACAACACAGTATAGTATACTGTCTCTACTAGTCACCTCCAACAACACAGTATAGTATACTGTCTCTACTAGTCACCTCCAACAACACAGTATAGTATACTGTCTCTACAGACTAGTCACCCTCCAACAACACAGTATAGTATACTGTCTCTACAGACTAGTCACCCTACAACAACACAGTATAGTATACTGTCTCTACAGACTAGTCACCCTCCAACAACACAGTATAGTATACTGTCTCTACTAGTCACCCTCCAACAACACAGTATAGTATACTGTCTCTACAGACTAGTCACCCTCCAACAACACAGTATAGTATACTGTCTCTCTACTAGTCACCCTCCAACAACACAGTATAGTACACTGTCTCTACTAGTCATCCTCCAACAACACAGTATAGTATACTGTCTCTACAGACTAGTCATCCTCCAACAACACAGTATAGTACACTGTCTCTACTAGTCACCCTCCAACAACACAGTATAGTACACTGTCTCTACAGACTAGTCACCCTCCAACAACACAGTATAGTACACTGTCTCTACAGACTAGTCACCCTCCAACAACACAGTATAGTATACTGTCTCTACAGACTAGTCACCCTCCAACAACACAGTATAGTATACTGTCTCTACAGACTAGTCACCCTCCAACAACACAGTATAGTATACTGTCTCTACTAGTCACCCTCCAACAACACAGTATAGTATACTGTCTCTACTAGTCACCCTCCAACAACACAGTATAGTATACTGTCTCTACAGACTAGTCATCCTCCAACAACACAGTATAGTACACTGTCTCTACAGACTAGTCACCTCCAACAACACAGTATAGTATACTGTCTCTACTAGTCACCTCCAACAACACAGTATAGTATACTGTCTCTACAGACTAGTCACCCTCCAACAACACAGTATAGTATACTGTCTCTACTAGTCACCCTCCAACAACACAGTATAGTATACTGTCTCTACAGACTAGTCACCCTCCAACAACACAGTATAGTATACTGTCTCTACAGACTAGTCACCCTCCAACAACACAGTATAGTATACTGTCTCTACAGACTAGTCACCTCCAACAACACAGTATAGTATACTGTCTCTACTAGTCACCTCCAACAACACAGTATAGTATACTGTCTCTACAGACTAGTCACCTCCAACAACACAGTATAGTACACTGTCTCTACTAGTCACCCTCCAACAACACAGTATAGTACACTGTCTCTACTAGTCACCCTCCAACAACACAGTATAGTACACTGTCTCTACTAGTCACCCTCCAACAACACAGTATAGTATACTGTCTCTACAGACTAGTCACCCTCCAACAACACAGTATAGTATACTGTCTCTACTAGTCACCCTCCAACAACACAGTATAGTATACTGTCTCTACAGACTAGTCACCCTCCAACAACACAGTATAGTATACTGTCTCTACAGACTAGTCACTCCTCCAACAACACAGTATAGTACACTGTCTCTACAGACTAGTCACCCTCCAACAACACAGTATAGTATACTGTCTCTACTAGTCACCTCCAACAACACAGTATAGTGTACTGTCTCTACTAGTCACCCTCCAACAACACAGTATAGTGTACTGTCTCTACTAGTCACCCTCCAACAACACAGTATAGTATACTGTCTCTACTAGTCACCCTCCAACAACACAGTATAGTATACTGTCTCTACAGACTAGTCACCCTCCAACAACACAGTATAGTATACTGTCTCTACAGACTAGTCACCCTACAACAACACAGTATAGTATACTGTCTCTACAGACTAGTCACCTCCAACAACACAGTATAGTATACTGTCTCTACAGACTAGTCACCCTCCAACAACACAGTATAGTATACTGTCTCTACAGACTAGTCACCCTCCAACAACACAGTATAGTATACTGTCTCTACAGACTAGTCACCCTCCAACAACACAGTATAGTATACTGTCTCTACAGACTAGTCACCTCCAACAACACAGTATAGTATACTGTCTCTACTAGTCACCCTCCAACAACACAGTATAGTATACTGTCTCTACAGACTAGTCACCTCCAACAACACAGTATAGTATACTGTCTCTACAGACTAGTCACCCTCCAACAACACAGTATAGTATACTGTCTCTACAGACTAGTCATCCTCCAACAACACAGTATAGTATACTGTCTCTACTAGTCACCCTCCAACAACACAGTATAGTGTACTGTCTCTACTAGTCATCCTCCAACAACACAGTATAGTATACTGTCTCTACAGACTAGTCACCCTCCAACAACACAGTATAGTATACTGTCTCTACTAGTCACCCTCCAACAACACAGTATAGTATACTGTCTCTACAGACTAGTCACCCTCCAACAACACAGTATAGTATACTGTCTCTACTAGTCACCCTCCAACAACACAGTATAGTATACTGTCTCTCCAACAACACAGTATAGTATAGTCTCTACTAGTCACCCTCCAACAACACAGTATAGTATACTGTCTCTACAGACTAGTCACCCTCCAACAACACAGTATAGTATACTGTCTCTACTAGTCACCTCCAACAACACAGTATAGTATACTGTCTCTACTAGTCACCTCCAACAACACAGTATAGTATACTGTCTCTACAGACTAGTCACCTCCAACAACACAGTATAGTATACTGTCTCTACAGACTAGTCACCCTCCAACAACACAGTATAGTATACTGTCTCTACAGACTAGTCACCTCCAACAACACAGTATAGTATACTGTCTCTACAGACTAGTCACCTCCAACAACACAGTATAGTATACTGTCTCTACTAGTCACCTCCAACAACACAGTATAGTATACTGTCTCTACAGACTAGTCACCCTCCAACAACACAGTATAGTATACTGTCTCTACAGACTAGTCACCCTCCAACAACACAGTATAGTATACTGTCTCTACAGACTAGTCACCCTACAACAACACAGTATAGTATACTGTCTCTACAGACTAGTCATCCTCCAACAACACAGTATAGTATACTGTCACTACAGACTAGTCACCCTCCAACAACACAGTATAGTATACTGTCTCTACAGACTAGTCATCCTCCAACAACACAGTATAGTATACTGTCTCTACAGACTAGTCACCCTCCAACAACACAGTATAGTATACTGTCTCTACAGACTAGTCACCTCCAACAACACAGTATAGTATACTGTCTCTACAGACTAGTCACCCTCCAACAACACAGTATAGTATACTGTCTCTACAGACTAGTCACCTCCAACAACACAGTATAGTATACTGTCTCTACTAGTCACCCTCCAACAACACAGTATAGTATACTGTCTCTACAGACTAGTCACCCTCCAACAACACAGTATAGTATACTGTCTCTACAGACTAGTCACCCTCCAACAACACAGTATAGTATACTGTCTCTACAGACTAGTCACCTCCAACAACACAGTATAGTATACTGTCTCTACTAGTCACCCTCCAACAACACAGTATAGTATACTGTCTCTACAGACTAGTCACCTCCAACAACACAGTATAGTATACTGTCTCTACAGACTAGTCACCTCCAACAACACAGTATAGTATACTGTCTCTACAGACTAGTCACCCTACAACAACACAGTATAGTATACTGTCTCTACAGACTAGTCACCCTCCAACAACACAGTATAGTATACTGTCTCTACAGACTAGTCACCCTCAACAACACAGTATAGTATACTGTCTCTACAGACTAGTCACCCTCCAACAACACAGTATAGTATACTGTCTCTACAGACTAGTCACCCTCTCCAACAACACAGTATAGTATACTGTCTCTACAGACTAGTCACCCTCCAACAACACAGTATAGTATACTGTCTCTACAGACTAGTCACCCTCAACAACACAGTATAGTATACTGTCTCTACAGACTAGTCACCCTCCAACAACACAGTATAGTATACTGTCTCTACTAGTCACCCTCCAACAACACAGTATAGTATACTGTCTCTACAGACTAGTCACCCTACAACAACACAGTATAGTATACTGTCTCTACAGACTAGTCATCCTCCAACAACACAGTATAGTATACTGTCTCTACAGACTAGTCACCCTCCAACAACACAGTATAGTATACTGTCTCTACAGACTAGTCACCCTCCAACAACACAGTATAGTATACTGTCTCTACAGACTAGTCACCCTCCAACAACACAGTATAGTATACTGTCTCTACTAGTCACCCTCCAACAACACAGTATAGTATACTGTCTCTACAGACTAGTCACCCTCCAACAACACAGTATAGTATACTGTCTCTACAGACTAGTCACCCTCCAACAACACAGTATAGTATACTGTCTCTACAGACTAGTCATCCTCCAACAACACAGTATAGTATACTGTCTCTACAGACTAGTCATCCTCCAACAACACAGTATAGTACACTGTCTCTACTAGTCATCCTCCAACAACACAGTATAGTATACTGTCTCTACAGACTAGTCACCTACAACAACACAGTATAGTATACTGTCTCCAACAACACAGTATAGTATACTGTCTCTACAGACTAGTCACCCTCCAACAACACAGTATAGTATACTGTCTCTACAGACTAGTCACCCTCCAACAACACAGTATAGTATACTGTCTCTACAGACTAGTCACCCTCCAACAACACAGTATAGTATACTGTCTCTACAGACTAGTCACCCTCCAACAACACAGTATAGTATACTGTCTCTAGTCACCCTCCAACAACACAGACTAGTCATCCTCCAACAACACAGTATAGTATACTGTCTCTACAGACTAGTCACCCTCCAACAACACAGTATAGTATACTGTCTCTACAGACTAGTCACCCTCCAACAACACAGTATAGTATACTGTCTCTACAGACTAGTCACCCTCCAACAACACAGTATAGTATACTGTCTCTACAGACTAGTCACCCTCCAACAACACAGTATAGTATACTGTCTCTACAGACTAGTCACCCTCCAACAACACAGTATAGTATACTGTCTCTACAGACTAGTCACCCTCCAACAACACAGTATAGTATACTGTCTCTACAGACTAGTCACCCTCCAACAACACAGTATAGTATACTGTCTCTACAGACTAGTCACCCTCCAACAACACAGTATAGTATACTGTCTCTACAGACTAGTCACCCTCCAACAACACAGTATAGTATACTGTCTCTACAGACTAGTCTCTACAGACTAGTCACCCTCCAACAACACAGTATAGTATACTGTCTCTACAGACTAGTCACCCTCCAACAACACAGTATAGTATACTGTCTCTACAGACTAGTCACCCTCCAACAACACAGTATAGTATACTGTCTCTACAGACTAGTCACCCTCCAACAACACAGTATAGTATACTGTCTCTACAGACTAGTCACCCTCCAACAACACAGTATAGTATACTGTCTCTACAGACTAGTCACCCTCCAACAACACAGTATAGTATACTGTCTCTACAGACTAGTCACCTCCAACAACACAGTATAGTATACTGTCTCTACAGACTAGTCACCCTCCAACAACACAGTATAGTATACTGTCTCTCTAGTCTCCAACAACACACAGTATAGTATACTGTCTCTACAGACTAGTCACCCTCCAACAACACAGTATAGTATACTGTCTCTACAGACTAGTCACTGTCCCTCCAACAACACAGTATAGTATACTGTCTCTACAGACTAGTCACCCTCCAACAACACAGTATAGTATACTGTCTCTACAGACTAGTCACCCTCCAACAACACAGTATAGTATACTGTCTCTACAGACTAGTCACCCTCCAACAACACAGTATAGTATACTGTCTCTACAGACTAGTCACCTCCAACAACACAGTATAGTATACTGTCTCTACAGACTAGTCACCCTCCAACAACACAGTATAGTATACTGTCTCTACAGACTAGTCACCCTCCAACAACACAGTATAGTATACTGTCTCTACAGACTAGTCACCTCCAACAACACAGTATAGTATACTGTCTCTACTAGTCACCCTCCAACAACACAGTATAGTATACTGTCTCTACAGACTAGTCACCCTCCAACAACACAGTATAGTATACTGTCTCTACAGACTAGTCACTCCTCCAACAACACAGTATAGTATACTGTCTCTACAGACTAGTCACCCTCCAACAACACAGTATAGTATACTGTCTCTACTAGTCATCCTCCAACAACACAGTATAGTATACTGTCTCTACAGACTAGTCACCCTCCAACAACACAGTATAGTACACTGTCTCTACAGACTAGTCACCCTCCAACAACACAGTATAGTACACTGTCTCTACAGACTAGTCACCCTCCAACAACACAGTATAGTATACTGTCTCTACAGACTAGTCACCCTCCAACAACACAGTATAGTATACTGTCTCTACAGACTAGTCACCCTCCAACAACACAGTATAGTATACTGTCTCTACAGACTAGTCACCCTACAACAACACAGTATAGTACACTGTCTCTACTAGTCACCCTCCAACAACACAGTATAGTATACTGTCTCTACAGACTAGTCACCCTCCAACAACACAGTATAGTATACTGTCTCTACAGACTAGTCACCCTCCAACAACACAGTATAGTATACTGTCTCTACAGACTAGTCACCCTACAACAACACAGTATAGTACACTGTCTCTACTAGTCACCCTCCAACAACACAGTATAGTATACTGTCTCTACTAGTCACCCTCCAACAACACAGTATAGTATACTGTCTCTACAGACTAGTCATCCTCCAACAACACAGTATAGTACACTGTCTCTACTAGTCACCCTCCAACAACACAGTATAGTATACTGTCTCTACTAGTCACCCTCCAACAACACAGTATAGTATACTGTCTCTACAGACTAGTCACCCTAGTCAACAACACAGTATAGTATACTGTCTCTACAGACTAGTCACCCTCCAACAACACAGTATAGTATACTGTCTCTACAGACTAGTCACCTCCAACAACACAGTATAGTATACTGTCTCTACAGACTAGTCACCCTCCAACAACACAGTATAGTATACTGTCTCTACTAGTCACCCTCCAACAACACAGTATAGTATACTGTCTCTACAGACTAGTCACCCTACAACAACACAGTATAGTATACTGTCTCTACTAGTCACCCTACAACAACACAGTATAGTATACTGTCTCTACAGACTAGTCACCCTCCAACAACACAGTATAGTATACTGTCTCTACAGACTAGTCACCCTCCAACAACACAGTATAGTATACTGTCTCTACTAGTCACCCTACAACAACACAGTATAGTATACTGTCTCTACAGACTAGTCACCCTCCAACAACACAGTATAGTATACTGTCTCTACAGACTAGTCATCCTCCAACAACACAGTATAGTACACTGTCTCTACAGACTAGTCACCCTCCAACAACACAGTATAGTATACTGTCTCTACAGACTAGTCACCCTCCAACAACACAGTATAGTATACTGTCTCTACAGACTAGTCACCCTACAACAACACAGTATAGTATACTGTCCTCAACAACACTACTAGTCACCCTCCAACAACACAGTATAGTATACTGTCTCTACAGACTAGTCACCCTCCAACAACACAGTATAGTATACTGTCTCTACAGACTAGTCACCCTCCAACAACACAGTATAGTATACTGTCTCTACAGACTAGTCACCCTCCAACAACACAGTATAGTATACTGTCTCTACAGACTAGTCACCCTCCAACAACACAGTATAGTATACTGTCTCTACAGACTAGTCACCCTACAACAACACAGTATAGTATACTGTCTCTACAGACTAGTCACCCTACAACAACACAGTATAGTATACTGTCTCTACAGACTAGTCACCCTCCAACAACACAGTATAGTATACTGTCTCTACAGACTAGTCACCCTACAACAACACAGTATAGTATACTGTCTCTACAGACTAGTCACCCTACAACAACACAGTATAGTATACTGTCTCTACAGACTAGTCACCCTACAACAACACAGTATAGTATACTGTCTCTACAGACTAGTCACCCTCCAACAACACAGTATAGTATACTGTCTCTACAGACTAGTCACCCTCCAACAACACAGTATAGTATACTGTCTCTACAGACTAGTCACCCTCCAACAACACAGTATAGTATACTGTCTCTACAGACTAGTCACCCTCCAACAACACAGTATAGTATACTGTCTCTACAGACTAGTCACCCTCCAACAACACAGTATAGTATACTGTCTCTACAGACTAGTCACCCTCCAACAACACAGTATAGTATACTGTCTCTACAGACTAGTCACCCTCCAACAACACAGTATAGTATACTGTCTCTACAGACTAGTCACCCTCCAACAACACAGTATAGTATACTGTCTCTACTAGTCACCCTCCAACAACACAGTATAGTATACTGTCTCTACTAGTCACCCTCCAACAACACAGTATAGTATACTGTCTCTACAGACTAGTCACCCTCCAACAACACAGTATAGTATACTGTCTCTACAGACTAGTCACCCTCCAACAACACAGTATAGTATACTGTCTCTACAGACTAGTCACCCTCCAACAACACAGTATAGTATACTGTCTCTACAGACTAGTCACCCTCCAACAACACAGTATAGTATACTGTCTCTACAGACTAGTCACCCTCCAACAACACAGTATAGTATACTGTCTCTACAGACTAGTCACCCTCCAACAACACAGTATAGTATACTGTCTCTACTAGTCACCCTCCAACAACACAGTATAGTATACTGTCTCTACAGACTAGTCACCCTCCAACAACACAGTATAGTATACTGTCTCTACAGACTAGTCACCCTCCAACAACACAGTATAGTATACTGTCTCTACAGACTAGTCACCCTCCAACAACACAGTATAGTATACTGTCTCTACAGACTAGTCACCCTACAACAACACAGTATAGTATACTGTCTCTACAGACTAGTCACCCTCCAACAACACAGTATAGTATACTGTCTCTACAGACTAGTCACCCTCCAACAACACAGTATAGTATACTGTCTCTACAGACTAGTCACCCTCCAACAACACAGTATAGTATACTGTCTCTACTAGTCACCCTACAACAACACAGTATAGTATACTGTCTCTACAGACTAGTCACCCTCCAACAACACAGTATAGTATACTGTCTCTACTAGTCATCCTCCAACAACACAGTATAGTACACTGTCTCTACAGACTAGTCACCCTCCAACAACACAGTATAGTATACTGTCTCTACTAGTCACCCTCCAACAACACAGTATAGTGTACTGTCTCTACTAGTCACCCTCCAACAACACAGTATAGTATACTGTCTCTACTAGTCACCCTCCAACAACACAGTATAGTGTACTGTCTCTACTAGTCATCCTCCAACAACACAGTATAGTACACTGTCTCTACAGACTAGTCACCCTCCAACAACACAGTATAGTATACTGTCTCTACAGACTAGTCACCCTCCAACAACACAGTATAGTATACTGTCTCTACAGACTAGTCACCCTCCAACAACACAGTATAGTATACTGTCTCTACAGACTAGTCACCCTCCAACAACACAGTATAGTATACTGTCTCTACAGACTAGTCACCCTCCAACAACACAGTATAGTATACTGTCTCTACAGACTAGTCACCCTACAACAACACAGTATATATAGTACACTGTCTCTACAGACTAGTCACCCTACAACAACACAGTATAGTATACTGTCTCTACAGACTAGTCACCCTACAACAACACAGTATAGTGTCCTCTCTTCTTCCTCTCTTCATCCTCTTTCCCCCACTCTTCCTCCTCTTTCCCCCTCTTCCTCCTCTCTTCTTCCTCTTTCCTTCTCTCTTCCTCCTCTTTCCTCCTCTCTTCTTCCTCTTTCCTTCTCTCTTCCTCCTCTCTTCTTCCTCTTTCCTTCTCTCTTCCTCCTCTTTTCCTCCTCTTTCCTCCTCTCTTCTTCCTCTTTCCTTCTCTCTTCCTCCTCTCTTCTTCCTCTTTCCTCCTCTCTTCCTCCTCTTTCCTTCTCTTCCTCCTCTTTCCTCCTCTCTTCTTCCTCTTTCCTTCTCTCTTCCTCCTCTCTTCTTCCTCTTTCCTCCTCTCTTCCTCCTCTTTCCTTCTCTCTTCCTCCTCTCTTCCTCCTCTTTCCTTCTCTCTTCCTCCTCTCTTCTTCCTCTTTCTTTCTCTCTTCCTCCTCTTTCCTCCTCTCTTCCTTCTCTCTTCCTCCTCTTTCCTCCTCTCTTCTTCCTCTTTCCCTCTCTCTTCTTCCTCTTTCCCTCTCTCTTCCTCCTCTTTCCTCCTCTCTTCCTCCTCTTTCCTTCTCTCTTCCTCTTTCCTCCTCTCTTCTTCCTCTTTCCCTCTCTCTTCCTCCTCTCTTCCTCCTTCCTCCTGCCTCTCCCTCTTTCTTCTCTCCCCCTCTCCTCTCTATGTTCTCTGTGGAGCTCAGTCAGACAGAGGAGAGGATAGGAGGATGATGAAACACCTCGGAAACAGGATCTGTAGTTAAAGAACTGGATAACAAACAGGTTCCTGGCCTGGTGCCCTGCTACTCTGTTTATTAAGGCTGATGTGACATTCTAGTAGAGGTATTGGACCAGAACTCTCCACAGCCAGTAGAGGTTGTAGAGGCATTACACATGCAGTCGGTCCCAATTTGCCCCATAGCCCTTTCCCCTTGGTCCTAACCCTTTCATGTTTGCTGACCTAAATGGTCTGGATAGGTATAAGTACTGTACTGCTTGAGAAACCATACATGAACATTCTAGAACATTCTAGAATGTATAAGTACTGTACTGCTTGAGAAACCATACATGAACATTCTAGAACATTCTAGAATGTATAAGTACTGTACTGCTTGAGAAACCATACATGAACATTCTAGAACATTCTAGAATGTATAAGTACTGTACTGCTTGAGCTTCCCCCTTCCAGACACAGAAGGGTTAGTAGCCTAAACCTCTACAGTCCCCTAGACACCCCATCAAGGAGAAGGGCAGCTGTCAGTATTATATGCAGAAACACAAAGTGGACGCATTCAGATCGATAAAACAACTAGCACAATTAACTTATTAACTCAATATGTCATAAGGGTCCACATAGTCTTGTTTAATTGGCCCAACTATAAACCAATCCACTAGCAAGAGCCTGTGTAATGTCATGTGATATTACCTGCCCTCTCCACACCCAAAATTCCTTCTCACCCTGAATGTCAGTGTGTTGATGGCTAGCATCTTCGCTCTGGGAGTCCTGAGATCAGTGTATTGTTGGGTAGCATCTTCGCTCTGGGAGTCCTGGGATCAGTGTGTTGTTGGGTAGCATCTTCGCTCTGGGAGTCCTGAGATCAGTGTGTTGTTGGGTAGCATCTTCGCTCTGGGAGTCCTGAGATCAGTGTATTGTTGGGTAGCATCTTCGCTCTGGGAGACCTGAGATCAGTGTATTGTTGGGTAGCATCTTCGCTCTGGGAGTCCTGAGATCAGTGTATTGTTGGGTAGCATCTTCGCTCTGGGAGTCCTGAGATCAGTGTATTGTTGGGTAGCATCTTCGCTCTGGGAGTCCTGAGATCAGTGTATTGTTGGGTAGCATCTTCGCTCTGGGAGTCCTGAGATCAGTGTGTTGCGTTACAGGACTCCCAGAGCAAAGTGACTAGGTAGCTCTTTACATACAGTGGGTAGAACAAGTATTTGAAACACTGCTGATTTTGCAGGTTTTCCTACTTACAAAGCATGTAGAGGTCTGTAATTTTTTTATCATAGGTACACTTCAATTGTGAGAGACAGAATCTAAAAGAAAAATCCAGAAAATCAAATTGTATGATTTTTAAATAATTCATTTGCATTTTATTGCATGACATAAGTATTTGATCACCTACCAACCAGTAAGAATTCCGTCTCTCACAGACCTGTTAGTTTTTCTTTAAGAAACCCTTCTGTTCAAATACTTGTTCTCCCCACTGTATGTGACTGACCACCTTGATTTTGTCTTGTGTACCAACATTAGAAATTGTGTTTTTTTTACATTGGATAAAAGAAGAGAAGCAGAGCTAGAAAATTGTATTTCCTACGTTGCATTTTTGAGGAACAATAGGAAACGAATTCTGCTTTGAAAGTTGATCAACTTGTAACCTACATTTTGAGAAAATGGCCTTTGAATGTTTTGGTACTTACTGGGTAGCTCTCCTTTTCAGAATTGTTCACACCCTCTTAAGCCTTAACCCCGCCCATCTCTTTAAGGGTTCACACCCTCTTAAGCCTTAGCCCCACCCATCTCTTTAAGGGTTCACACCCTCTTAAGCCTTAGCCCCGCCCATCTCTTTAAGGATTCACATGTGAGGCCATGTGCTAAACAGAGTGAGTCGTTTAGGAAAGGTTACGACTAAAAGTGGTTGAAGTGGCAGCCTACAATAATGAAAGATTACAGATAAACAGAGTGTCCTGGTAAAAAATATTTTATAAATATTAGATGACGCTTACCCAGACACACTTGTCTAAATTGTGAAAGGAATGCTATAAACCCCAGCCACATCTAGCTAAGTGGATGGATCTCTAAGGAAGGTGTAAATGGTACAGCCAAATGGTTACTTGCATAGTAGCAATATCAGAAATAGATAATTAAATAATATTCAGTATGTACAAGAACAATATCAATAACCATATCAGTGATAGATGAGGTAGTTTAATGCATACGATCAGGGGTAAAGTGGCTGAGCAGCAGGACTAAAAAAATATATAGTGTCCATGAAAGATACACAGGCAGAGGCATTCTAGAACATTCTAGAAACCGGACATGGACATTCTAGAAACCAGACATGAACATTCTAGAAACCGGACATGAACATTCTAGAAACCGGACATGAACATTCTAGAAACCGGACATGAACATTCTAGAAACCGGACATTAACATTCTAGAAACCAGACATGGACATTCTAGAAACCGGACATGAACATTCTAGAAACCAGACATGAACATTCTAGAAACCAGACATGGACATTCTAGAAACCGGACATGAACATTCTAGAAACCAGACATGAAAATTCTAGAAACCAGACATGAACATTCTAGAAACCGGACATGAACATTCTAGAAACCAGACATGAACATTCTAGAACATTCTAGAAACCGGACATGAACATTCTAGAACATGGACATAAACATTTTAGAACACGGACATGAACTTTCTAGAAACCATACATGAACATTCTAGAACATTCTAGAAACCGGACATGAACATTCTAGAACATGGACATGAACAGGGGTACGTACAATACCGTCGGTGCTACGCCAAATAAAAATGTGATTTAAAAAAAAAATGTATTTCAAAAAAATAAAACACGTCTTCACATTTTCAAACAGTCCATTTATATTTTCCAACGGGGCTATACATTTGGGTGAGTTTTTTTTCTCGCCCGAGTAGCCTCGTTTCACTGCCAAAAATAAAATTGAACCATTTAGTGCTCAGCGAAATAACAACACAATGTGAAATACAGGTAGCCTAGTCAAATCATTAACATCCAATCACATTAACCGTTGCTCTCTAGTGGGGATTCCTCTAACGGTCCGTATGGAGCCAAACATAACTGCTGTTCATTCCGTTTACTCAATCAAATGGATAAATGGTTAAAAAAGTCAGGTGGGTCCCAGCAGTACCACACCTGCACCTGTCGATGACACGTTGTTCTGCTTCCACGAGCTCATCCAATGCTACCATCAATAATTCTACATTTGTTGTTAGCCCAGCTAGCATGGACACTGGCAGTTGTGAATCTGATGCAGCCGAAGAGCTACTGCCCTCCAGACCATATGTCACCTCCAGGCCTCCAGACCATATGTCTCCTCTAGTCACCTCCAGACCACATGTCTCCTCTAGTCACCTCCAGGCCTCCAGACCATATGTCACCTCCAGCCCTCCAGACCATATGTCACCTCCAGGCCTCCAGACCATATGTCACCTCCAGGCCTCCAGACCATATGTCACCTCCAGGCCTCCAGACCATATGTCATCTCCAGACCTCCAGACCATATGTCACCTCCAGGCCTCCAGACCACATGTCACCTCCAGGCCTCCAGACCATATGTCACCTCCAGACCTCCAGACCATATGTCACCTCCAGGCCTCCAGACCATATGTCATCTCCAGGCCTCCAGACCATATGTCACCTCCAGCCCTCCAGACCATATGTCACCTCCAGACCTCCAGACCATATGTCTCCTCTAGTCACCTCCAGACCATATGTCTCCTCTAGTCACCTCCAGACCATATGTCTCCTCTAGTCACCTCCAGACCTCCAGACCATATGTCTCCTCTAGTCACCTCCAGACCATATGTCTCCTCTAGTCACCTCCAGACCACATGTCTCCTCTAGTCACCTCCAGACCATATGTCTCCTCTAGTCACCTCCAGACCATATGTCTCCTCTAGTCACCTCCAGACCATATGTCTCCTCTAGTCACCTCCAGACCATATGTCTCCTCTAGTCACCTCCAGACCATATGTCTCCTCTAGTCACCTCCAGACCATATGTCTCCTCTAGTCATCTCCAGACCATATGTCTCCTCTAGTCACCTCCAGACCATATGTCTCCTCTAGTCACCTCCAGACCATATGTCTCCTCTAGTCACCTCCAGACCATATGTCTCCTCTAGTCAGCTCCAGACCATATGTCTCCTCTAGTCACCTCCAGACCATATGTCTCCTCTAGTCACCTCCAGACCATATGTCACCTCACCAGGCTGTGATTGAGTTAAGGGGAAGGCCCCGGGTGAGCTGGGGTTTTGGGTGAGCATCCAGAGAAGCCTGTGGGCACATTGCAGGTCAGGGGATTTGGGACTGGGGGTGTCATGGGGTCAGCAGCACCCAGTAGTCTCCTGTTTTTTGGTCCAAGGAGACTGTGATCTTACTGGTCGATTTATTTCCCGCCCACCTCCACCCAGCCGTTTAATTGGTCGTTGAAATATGTTTGTTTTTTCTCCATATTAAATCATAATTTCTACTACGACAGGTGTGTGTTTCATTGGTCTATTTTGAATATATTATTAGGGTAATTGCACACTCTATCTAAACACTATACTTGGCCTAAACATCAGCACCACAGGTAACTTCCACAAAGCTGTGAATGAGCTGAGAGACAAGGCAAGAAGGGAATTAAATTCTACAACCACCTAAAAGGAAGCGATTCCCAAACCTTCCTTAACAAATCCATCACCTACAGAGAGATGAACCTGGAGAAGAGTCCCCTAAGCAAGCTGGTCCTGGGGCTCTGTTCACAAACACAAACACACCCTACAGAGCCCCAGGACAGCAGTACAATTAGACACAACCAAATCATGAAAAATCCTAAATATAATTACTTGACACATTGGAAAGAATTAACAAAAAAAACAGAGCAAACTAGAATGCTATTTGGCCCTAACCAGAGAGTACACAGTGGTAGAATACCTGACCACTGTGACTGACCCAAACTTAAGGAAAGCTTTGAATATGTACAGACTCATTGAGCATAGCCTTGCTATTGAGAAAGGCCGCCGTAGGCAGACCTGCACACTGCCCACAAAATGAGGTGGAAACTGAGCTGCACTTCCTAACCTCCTGCCAAATGTATGACCATATTTGAGACACACATTTTCCTCAGATTACACAGATACACAAAGAATTCGAAAACAAACCCGATTTTGATAAACTCCCAAATCTACTGGGTGAAATTCCACAGTGTTCCATCACAACAGCAAGATGTGTGTGACCTGTTGCCACGAGAAAAGGTCAACCAGTGAAGAACAAACACCATTGTAAATACAACCTATATTTATGTTTTTTCATTTTCCCTTTTGTACTTTAACTATTTGTACATCGTTACAACACTGCATATAGACATAATATGACATTTGAAATGTCTTTATTCTTTTAGAACATTTGTGAGTGTAATGTTTACAGTAAAAAAATGTATACAGACATTTGACATTTTATTGCTCATTTCACTTTTGTTTATTATCTATTTCACTTGATTTGGTAATTAAAACATGTTTTCAGAACCAATAAAGTCTCTTTAAATGAAATTGTCAATATGTACATTGTTACGGGAGAGAAAGCGAGAGACAGAGAGATCAATCAAAGTTTATTTGTCACGTGAATATAACAGGTGTAGGTAGACCTCACAGTGAAATGCTGAATACAACAGGTGTAGGTAGACCTCACAGTGAAATGCTGAATACAACAGGTGTAGGTAGACCTCACAGTGAAATGCTGAATACAACAGGTGTAGTAGACCTTACAGTGAAATGCTGAATACAACAGGTGTAGGTAGACCTCACAGTGAAATGCTGAATACAACAGGTGTAGGTAGACCTCACAGTGAAATGCTGAATACAACAGGTGTAGGTAGACCTCACAGTGAAATGCTGAATACAACAGGTGTAGTAGACCTTACAGTGAAATGCTGAATACAACAGGTGTAGGTAGACCTCACAGTGAAATGCTGAATACAACAGGTGTAGGTAGACCTTACAGTGAAATGCTGAATACAACAGGTGTAGGTAGACCTCACAGTGAAATGCTGAATACAACAGGTGTAGTAGACCTTACAGTGAAATGCTGAATACAACAGGTGTAGTAGACCTTACAGTGAAATGCTGAATACAACAGGTGTAGGTAGACCTCACAGTGAAATGCTGAATACAACAGGTGTAGTAGACCTTACAGTGAAATGCTGAATACAACAGGTGTAGTAGACCTTACAGTGAAATGCTGAATACTACAGGTGTAGTAGACCTTACAGTGAAATGCTGAATACAACAGGTGTAGTAGACCTTACAGTGAAATCCCGAATACAACAGGTGTAGTAGACCTTACAGTGAAATGCTGAATACAACAGGTGTAGTAGACCTTACAGTGAAATGCTGAATACAACAGGTGTAGTAGACCTTACAGTGAAATGCTGAATACAACAGGTGTAGTAGACCTTACAGTGAAATGATGAATACAACAGGTGTAGTAGACCTTACAGTGAAATGCTGAATAAAACAGGTGCAGTAGACCTTACAGTGAAATGCTTACTTACAGGCTCTAACCAATAGTGCAAAGGTGAACAATAGGTAGGTAAATAAATAAAACAACAGTAAAAAGACAGAATACGGTAGAGAGGCTATATACAGTAGAGGCTATATACAGTAGAGAGGCTATAAAAGTAGAGAGGCTATATACAGTAGCGAGGCTATAAAAGTAGCGAGGCTATATACAGTAGCGAGGCTACATACAGACACCGGTTAGTCAGGCTGATTGAGGTAGTACATACATGAATGTATAGTTAAAGTGACTATGCATCTGTGATAAACAGAGAGTAGCAGCAGCGTAAAAAGAGGGGTTGGGGGGCACACAATGCAAATAGTCCAGGTAACCATTTGATTTCCTGTTCAGGGTGTAAAAACTGTTCAGAATCCTTTTTGTCCTAGACTTGGCACTCCGGTACCGCTTGCCATGCGGTAATAGAGAGAACAGTCTATGACTGGGGTGGCTGTGGTCTTTGACAATTCCTAGGGCCTTCGTCTGACACCGCCAGGTGTAGAGGTCCTGGATGGCAGGAAGCTTAGCCCCCCGTGATGTACTGGGCCGTTCGCATTACGCTCTGTAGTGCCTTGCGGTCAGAGGCCGAGCAATTGCCATACCAGACTGTGATGCAACCACAATATGATGCAATATGCTCTCGATGTTGCAGCTGTAGAACCTTTTGAGGATCTGAGGACCCATGCCAATCTTTTTTAGTTTCCTGAGGGGGGATAGGCTTGTCGTGCCCTCTTCACGATTGTCTTAGTGTGTTTGGACCATTCTACTTTTTTGTTAATGTGGACACCAAGGAACATGAAGCTCTCAACCTGCTCGGGCATGATCGGTCCTCCTTTTCCTGTAGTCCACAATCATCTCCTTTGTCTTGATCACGTTGAGGGAGAGGTTGTTGTCCTGGCACCACACGGCCAGGTCTCTGACCTCCTCCTTATATGCTGTCTCGTCGTTGTCGGTGATCAGGCCTACCACAGTTGTGTCGTCTGCAAACTTAATGATGGTGTTGGAGTCATGCCTGGCCATGCAGTCATGGGTGAACAGGGAGTACAGGAGGAGACTGAGCACACACCCCTGGGGAGCTCCAGTGTTGAGGATCAGCGTGGCAGATGTGTTGTTACCTACCCTTACCACCTGGGGGCGGCCCTTCAGGAAGTCCAGGATCCGGTTGCAGAGGGAAGTGTTTCATCCCAGGATCCTTAGGTTAGTGATGAGCTTTGAGGTCACTATGGTGTTGAACGCTGAGCTGTAGTCAATGAATAACATTCTCACATAAGTGTTCCTTTTGTTTAGGTGGGAAAGGGCAGTGTGGAGTGCAATAGAGATTGCATCATCTGTGGATCTGTTTGGGCGGTATGCAAATTGGAGTGGGTCTAGGGTTTCTGGGATAATGGTGTTGATGTGAGCCATGACCAGCCTTTCAAAGCACTTCATGGCTACAGACGTGAGTGCTACGGGTCTGTAGTCATTTAGGTAGATTGCCTTTGTGTTCTTGGGCACAGGGACTATGGTGGTCTGCTTGAAGCATGTTGGTATTACAGACTCAATCAGGGACATGTTGAAAAGGTCAGTGAAGACACCTTCCAGTTGGTCAGCACATGGCCGGAGCACACGTCCTGGTAATCTGTCTGGCACCGCAGCCTTGTATATGTTAACCTGTTTAAAGGTCTTACTCACTTTGGCTACAGAGAGCGTGATCACACAGTCATCCGGAACTGCTGATGCTCTCATGCATGCCTCAGTGTTGCTTGCCTCAAAGCGAGCATAGAAGTGATTTAGTTCGTCTGGTAGGCTCGTGTCACTGGGCAGCTCTCGGCTGTGCTTCCCTCTGTCGTCTGTAATAGTTTTCATGCTAAGATGAGCGTCAAGTTCGGTGTAGTATGATTCAATCTTAGTCCTGTATTGACGCTTTGCCTGTTTGATGGTTCTTAAGTCCTGATGGTTCGTCGGAGGGCATAGCAGGAATTCTTGAAAAACTTCCTGCACCTTGAAATCGACAGCTCTACCCTTTAGCTCAGTGCGAATCATGCCTGTAATCCATGGCTTCTGGTTGGGGTATGTACGTACAGTCACTTTAGGGACAACGTCCTCAATGCACTTATTGATAAAGCCAGTGACTGATGTGGTGTACTCCTCAATGCCATCGGAAGAATCCCGAACATTATCCAGTCTGTGCTGCAAAACAGTCCTGTAGTTTAGCATCTGCTTCATCTGACCACTTTTTTATAGACAGAGTCACTGGTGCTTCCTGCATTCATTTTTGCTTGTAAGCAGGAATCAGGAGGATAGAGTTGTGGTCGGATTTACCAATTGGAGGGCGAGGGAGAGCTTTGTACACGTCTCTGTGTGTGGAGTAAAGGTGATCTATAATTTTTTTCCCTCTGGTTGCACATTTAACATGTTGATAGAAATTAGGTAGAACCGATTTAAGTTTCCCTGCATTAAAGTCTCCGGCCACTAGGAGCGCCGCCTCTGAGTGAGTGGTTTCCTGTTTGCTTATTTCCTTATACAGCTGACTGAGTGCGGTCTTAGTGCCAGCATCTGTCTGTGGTGGTAAATAAACAGCCATGAAAAAGTATAGCTGAGAACTCTCTAGGCAAGTATTGTTGCCTGCAATTTATCACAATATACTCTACTTTAGGCGAGCAAAAGAGACTAGAGACTTCCTTAGATTTGGTGCACCAGCTGTTGTTTGCAAATATGACGTTGTTTGCAAATACTGCTGCCCCCGTCATTTTACCGGAGTGTGCTGTTCTATCTTGCCGGTGCAGCGTATATCCCGCTAGCTGAATATCCATGTCGTCATTCAGCCACGATTCCTTGAAAATTAGGATATTACAGTTTCTGATGTCCCGTTGGTAGGACTTTCATGATCGTACCTCATCTAATTTATTGTCCAATCGCACGTTGGTGAGTAGTATTGACGGTAATGGCAGCTTTCCCACTCGCCTTCTCCGGGTCCTGACCAGGCATCTGGCTGTTTGTCCTCTGTACCTGCGTCGCTTCCTCTTGCAAATAACGTGGATATCGGCCCTGTCGGGTGTTTGGAGAATGTCTTGTGCGTCTTGTTTGTTAAAGAAGAAATCTTTGTCTAATCCGAGGTGAAGGATCGCTGTCCTGATATCCAGAAGATCTTTTTTTGCCATAAGATACGGTTGCAGAAACATTATGTACCAAAAACCTTCACATAATAGCACAATTGGTTGGGCGTCGGGTAAAACTGCTGCCATTTCTTCTGGCGCCATTTTGAAGGAGAGAGAGAAAGAGAGAGAGACGGAGAGAGAGAGAGAGAGAGAGAGAGAGAGAGAGAGAGAGAGAGAGAGAGAGAGACAGAGAGAGACAGAGAGAGAGAGAGAGAGAGAGAGAGAGAGACAGAGAGAGACAGAGAGAGAGAGACAGAGAGAGAGAGAC
>NC_068446.1:43718072-43810572 GCF_023373465.1 Oncorhynchus keta | reverse complement strand
TAACCCTCAGCCATGATACGAGGTTACAGGTGTGTAACGCTCAGCCACGACACAAGGTTACAGGTGTGTAACGCTCAGCCACGATACAAGGTTACAGGTGTGTAACGCTCGGCCATGATACAAGGTTACAGGTGTGTAACGCTCAGCCACGATACAAGGTTACAGGTGTGTAACGCTCAGCCACGATACAAGGTTACAGGTGTGTAATGCTCAGCCACGATACAAGGTTACAGGTGTGTAACGCTCAGCAACGATACAAGGTTACAGGTGTGTAACGCTCAGCCATGATACAAGGTTACAGGTGTGTAACGCTCAGCCACGATACAAGGTTACAGGTGTGTAACGCTCAGCCACGATACAAGGTTACAGGTGTGTAACGCTCAGCAACGATACAAGGTTACAGGTGTGTAACGCTCAGCCATGATACAAGGTTACAGGTGTGTAACGCTCAGCCATGATACAAGGTTACAGGTGTGTAATGCTCAGCCATGATACAAGGTTACAGGTGTGTAACGCTCAGCCACGATACAAGGTTACAGGTGTGTAACGCTCAGCCACGATACAAGGTTACAGGTGTGTAACGCTCAGCCACGATACAAGGTTACAGGTGTGTAACGCTCAGCCACGATACAAGGTTACAGGTGTGTAACGCTCAGCCATGATACAAGGTTACAGGTGTGTAACGCTCAGCCATGATACAAGGTTACAGGTGTGTAACGCTCAGCCACGATACAAGGTTACAGGTGTGTAACGCTCAGCCATGATACAAGGTTACAGGTGTGTAACGCTCAGCCATGATACAAGGTTACAGGTGTGTAACGCTCAGCCATGATACAAGGTTACAGGTGTGTAACGCTCAGCCATGATACAAGGTTACAGGTGTGTAACGCTCAGCCACGATACAAGGTTACAGGTGTGTAACGCTCAGCCACGATACAAGGTTACAGGTGTGTAACGCTCAGCCATGATACAAGGTTACAGGTGTGTAACGCTCAGCCACGTTACAAGGTTACAGGTGTGTAACGCTCAGCCACGATACAAGGTTACAGGTGTGTAACGCTCAGCCACGATACAAGGTTACAGGTGTGTAACGCTCAGCCACGATACAAGGTTACAGGTGTGTAACGCTCAGCCACGATACAAGGTTACAGGTGTGTAACGCTCAGCCATGATACAAGGTTACAGGTGTGTAACGCTCAGCCACGATACAAGGTTACAGGTGTGTAACGCTCAGCCACGATACAAGGTTACAGGTGTGTAACGCTCAGCCACGATACAAGGTTACAGGTGTGTAACGCTCAGCCACGATACAAGGTTACAGGTGTGTAACGCTCAGCCACGATACAAGGTTACAGGTGTGTAACGCTCAGCCATGATACAAGGTTACAGGTGTGTAACGCTCAGCCATGATACAAGGTTACATGTGTGTAACTCTCAGCCATGATACAAGGTTACAGGTCTGTAACCCTCAGCCATGATACAAGGTTACAGGTGTGTAACGCTCAGCCACGATACAAGGTTACAGGTGTGTAACGCTCAGCCATGATACAAGGTTACAGGTGTGTAACGCTCAGCCATGATACAAGGTTACAGGTGTGTAACGCTCAGCCATGACACAAGGTTACAGGTGTGTAACGCTCAGCCATGATACAAGGTTACAGGTGTGTAACTCTCAGCCATGATACAAGGTTACAGGTGTGTAACTCTCAGCCATGATACAAGGTTACAGGTGTGTAACGCTCAGCCATGATACAAGGTTACAGGTGTGTAACGCTCAGCCATGATACAAGGTTACAGGTGTGTAACGCTCAGCCACGATACAAGGTTACAGGTGTGTAACGCTCAGCCATGATACAAGGTTACAGGTGTGTAACGCTCAGCCACGATACAAGGTTACAGGTGTGTAACGCTCAGCCACGATACAAGGTTACAGGTGTGTAACGCTCAGCCATGATACAAGGTTACAGGTGTGTAACGCTCAGCCACGATACAAGGTTACAGGTGTGTAACGCTCAGCCACGATACAAGGTTACAGGTGTGTAACGCTCAGCCACGATACAAGGTTACAGGTGTGTAACGCTCAGCCACGATACAAGGTTACAGGTGTGTAACCCTCAGCCATGACACAAGGTTACAGGTGTGTAACGCTCAGCCACGACACAAGGTTACAGGTGTGTAACGCTCAGCCATGATACAAGGTTACAGGTGTGTAACGCTCAGCCACGATACAAGGTTACAGGTGTGTAACGCTCAGCCATGACACAAGGTTACAGGTGTGTAACGCCCAGCCATGATACAAGGTTACAGGTGTGTAACGCTCAGCCATGATACAAGGTTACAGGTGTGTAACGCTCAGCCATGACACAAGGTTACAGGTGTGTAACGCTCAGCCATGATACAAGGTTACAGGTGTGTAACGCTCAGCCATGATACAAGGTTACAGGTGTGTAACGCTCAGCCATGATACAAGGTTACAGGTGTGTAACTCTCAGCCATGATACAAGGTTACAGGTGTGTAACGCTCAGCCATGATAAGGTTACAATACGCTCATCAACGATACAAGGTTACAGGTGTGTAACGCTCAGCCATGATACAGGTTACAGGTGTGTAACGCTCAGCCATGATACAAGGTTACAGGTGTGTTACTCTCAGCCATGATACAAGGTTACAAGTTTGTAACGCTTAGCTAGAATACAAGGTTACAGGTCTGTAACGCTCAGCCATGATACAAGGTTACAGGTGTGTAACGCTCAGCCATGATACAAGGTTACAGGTGTGTAACGCTCAGCCATGATACAAGGTTACAGGTGTGTAACGCTCAGCCATGATACAAGGTTACAGGTCTGTAACCCTCAGCCATGATACAAGGTCACAGGTGTGTAACGCTCAGCCATGATACAAGGTTACAGGTGTGTAACTCTCAGCCATGATACAAGGTTACAGGTCTGTAACCCTCAGCCATGATACAAGGTCACAGGTGTGTAACGCTCAGCCATGATACAAGGTTACAGGTGTGTAACGCTCAGCCATGATACAAGGTTACAGGTGTGTAACTCTCAGCCATGATACAAGGTTACAGGTGTGTAACGCTCAGCCATGATACAAGGTTACAGGTGTGTAAACATGGTCATTGGCCATGTGTAGGGTTGGCTTCAAATCATACTCAATTTACTTTATTTTATACCATTTGTGTGTTGTTGTTTAGTTCTATTCCTGAAAGACTGGAATATTGAATGAAATAAAATTATATCTTGTTCACAACAAAGGACAAAGGCCCGTCGACGAATGCTATCTTGAATAAGTCCTTCTTTAAAAGAGATGTGTATCTGAATGAGACAAAGCTGTATGTAAAAAATAATATGTCTAAATGAATAAAACAGACAGTCGAGGACATCTCATTTTATTAAACAGCCAACAGTGAATACAGGGAATACAATATCATCTTATTTGTGTTTTTCATTTTCATTTTCTTCATCTTATTATGGGGCCTTGTGTAGGGACTGACATTAGAGGGGGTGTAGGGTGTTGTGTAGGGACTGACATTAGAGGGGGTGTAGGGCGTTGTGTAGGGACTGACATTAGAGGGTGTGTAGGGTTTTGTGTAGGGACTGACATTAGAGGGTGTGTAGGGTGTTGTGTAGGGACTGACATTAGAGGGGGTGTAGGGTGTTGTGTAGGGACTGACAGAGGGGGTGTAGGGTGTTGTGTAGGGACTGACATTAGAGGGGGTGTAGGGTGTTGTGTAGGGACTGACAGAGGGGGTGTAGGGTGTTGTGTAGGGACTGACATTAGAGGGGGTGTAGGGTGTTGTGTAGGGACTGACATTAGAGGGGGTGTAGGGTGTTGTGTAGGGACTGACATTAGAGGGGGTGTAGGGTGTTGTGTAGGGACTGACATTAGAGGGGGTGTAGGGTGTTGTGTAGGGACTGACATTAGAGGGGGTGTAGGGTGTTGTGTAGGGACTGACATTAGAGGGGGTGTAGGGTGTTGTGTAGGGATTGACATTAGAGGGGGTGTAGGGTGTTGTGTAGGGACTGACATTAGAGGGGGTGTAGGGTGTTGTGTAGGGACTGACATTAGAGGGGGTGTAGGGTGTTGTGTAGGGACTGACATTAGAGGGGGTGTGGGGCGTTGTGTAGGGATTGACATTAGAGGGGGTGTAGGGTGTTGTGTAGGGACTGACATTAGAGGGGGTGTAGGGTGTTGTGTAGGGACTGACATTAGAGGGGGTGTAGGGTGTTGTGTAGGGATTGACATTAGAGGGGGTGTAGGGTGTTGTGTAGGGACTGACATTAGAGGGGGTGTAGGGTGTTGTGTAGGGATTGACATTAGAGGGGGTGTGGGGCGTTGTGTAGGGACTGACATTAGAGGGGGTGTAGGGTGTTGTGTAGGGACACCCCCTCTGTCAGTCCATTGTCATGTGCAATTGAAATTTAAAAAGTTCCCTTATTCGTGAAATAATTAATTCATAGTGAACCATCACATTTCAATCCCACCATAGCGCTGAACCACCGCCGTACGGATTGAGCCCTCGAAGTCCTTTAAAGCACAACAACAGTTCCTCTTGGGGAATAGAGAGAACAGAGAGATCTCACAGCCCCCAGGCCTTACGGGTGTCTCTGTAGAGCTGACTCTGTCTTAGAGAGTTACTACTGGTACACATGGTGTCATAGGCAGAGCTCATAGTGGTGAAAGATAGGGAGAGGGAGAGAGGTCTCACAGCCCCCAGGCCTTATGGGTGTCTCTGTAGAGCTGACTCTGTCTTAGAGAGTTACTACTGGTACACATGGTGTCATAGGCAGAGCTCATAGTGGTGAAAGATAGGGAGAGGGAGAGAGGTCTCACAGCCCCCAGGCCTTACGGGTGTCTCTGTAGAGCTGACTCTGTCTTAGAGAGTTACTACTGGTACACATGGTGTGATAGGCAGAGCTCATAGTGGTGAAAGATAGGGAGAGGGAGAGAGGTCTCACAGCCCCCAGGCCTTACGAGTGTCTCTGTAGAGCTGACTCTGTCTTAGAGAGTTACTACTGGTACACATGGTGTGATAGGCAGAGCTCATAGTGGTGAAAGATAGGGAGAGGGAGAGAGGTCTCACAGCCCCCAGGCCTTACGAGTGTCTCTGTAGAGCTGACTCTGTCTTAGAGAGTTACTACTGGTACACATGGTGTCATAGGCAGAGCTCATAGTGGTGAAAGATAGGGAGAGGGAGAGAGGTCTCACAGCCCCCAGGCCTTATGGGTGTCTCTGTAGAGCTGACTCTGTCTTAGAGAGTTACTACTGGTACACATGGTGTCATAGGCAGAGCTCATAGTGGCGCATTTCTCATTCCAAGATGACACTGTTCCAACACCAAGAGCTCATTGCCTTGTGTTGTCTAGTGTTTCAGTGATAGGATATTATCTTTTCCCTTCTCTCTCTGTTTCTCACCCCTCTCTCCCCCTCTCTCTATTTCTCTCCTCTCTCTGTTTCTCTTCTCTCTCTGTTTCTCTCCTCTCTCTATTTCTCTCCTCTCTCTGTTTCTCTCCTCTCTCTATTTCTCTCCTCTCTCTGTTTCTCTCCTCTCTCTGTTTCTCACCCCTCTCTCTATTTCTCTCCTCTCTCTGTTTCTCTTCTCTCTCTGTTTCTCTCCTCTCTCTGTTTCTCACCCCTCTCTCCCCCTCTCTCTGTTTCTCTCCTCTCTCTGTTTCTCACCTCTCTCTCTATTTCTCTTCTCTCTCTGTTTCTCTCCTCTCTCTGTTTCTCACCCCTCTCTCCCCCTCTCTCTATTTCTCTCCTCTCTCTGTTTCTCCCCTCTCTCTCCCCCACATTGCCTTGTGGTGTCTAGTGTTTCAGTGACAGGATATTACCTTTGTATGACTAGTATCACAGTGAGTTTTGATGTGATCTTGTGCCTAATATTCCTTTGTGCTTTAAAAAAAAGAAACGTGTATATATATATATATATACTCTAAAATGTCTTATTTTGGTGTTCAGATTTCTTCGTCCCCCCCCCCATCGGTCCTCCTCGCCCCCTGAGATACACGCCACGCAGATGGACAGATAACAGAGGAGTGTGATAGACGAAAAGGAGAGAGAAAACAGAGAAAGTGGAACTGACAATCAGACAGAAATATACATGTTAGTCATTTCGCAGACGCTCTTATCCAGAGCAGTTAGGGTTAAGTGCTTCGCTCAAACAAATGTTTTTCACCTAGTCGGCTCAGGGATTCGAACCAATAACCTTTTTGGTTACGGGGCCCAAACACTCTTAACCACTAGGCTACCTGTTGCCACTAACCGACTGAAAAACTACAGCATTACGACACAGTCAGACACACACACCACATACTCTACTGTACACTCACAAGCAGATCAAAACGGTAAGTGCAAATTCACAGCTGATCGAACCAAATGGAAATGACATCATTAATTCAACATGTTTGAAGATTTAAACCGTAAAAAGAAATCGTGGGAAAAAGGGTAAAACATTTTTAAAAATTAAATCAAGAAAACAATAACAATTGTCAACAATCACTACAGCCATTTGTAATCACAATGATGACATAATTTGAGACGAGTTAAGCGATTGGAATGTTTTGAGGAAAAAAACAACATGAATAAAATAACATTTTGAGATCAATAAGCTCCATCCCAAATGGCACACTATTCCCTTTACAGTGCACTACTTTTGACTAGGGCCTATGGGGACGAGTGCACTACTTTTGACTAGGGCCTATGGGGACGAGTGCACTACTTTTGACTAGGGCCTATGGGGACGAGTGCACTATATAGGGAATAGGGTGCCATTTGGAATGTAGGCTCTGTCTCTCTGGTCATGGCAGGGTGGTCCTAGGTCTCCTATAGGAGGACTTCCCTAGCTACCTCACCTCTACAGAATAGGACCGAACCAGGCTGGCTCTCACACTTTAAGACATAGCTCCAGAGATGGTTGTTACTACTGCCACCTTGGGCACTGCCACCTTGGGCACTGCCACCTCTGGCACTGCCACCTTGGGCACTGCCACCTTGGGCACTGCCACCTTGGGCACTGCCACCAAGGCTTTTGCCACCTCTGGCACTGCCACCTTGGGCACTGCCACCTTGGGCACTGCCACCTCTGGCACTGCCACCTTGGGCACTGCCACAAAAGACAACAAGTCTTTTTCCCAACTAGTACAGTAATGCATTTAAGAATTAGATTCACTAAATTTACTATTTACTAAATAGATTCAAGTATAATTTTTTAGGCTACATTTCTCAATTGCTGTAAGTTAAAAAAAATATTTAAAAAAATCAAAAAATATGTTTGTTTGTTTTCACATTAATTTATAATGATAATCACATTAATTTATAATGATAATCACATTAATTTATAATGATAATAACATTAATTTATAATGATAATCACATTGATTTATAATGGTAATCACATTAATTTATAATGATAATCACATTAATTTATCATGATAATCACATTAATTTATAATGATAATCACATTGTTTATTCTATTTTCTTCAGAAACGAATTCCTGGTGGCATAGTAGTAAACATGTATTTGGTCATAAATGACGAGATCACAGAGCGAAAACATTATCGGTCCCACTTGTATACAGTTAAGAGTATAAAGTTCAACCCTTTCTGCTTCCTGCATTCAAATTATATTATTTTTACATTAAAATAAACAGGAATTCCTTCACTGGAATGTTTCCACAACAACAATAGAATAATAACAATAATAAACATAAAATCAACAACAATATTGATTGACAGAAGGAAGGGGGACTGGAGAGGTAGAACGTAAAGACATCCATAAATCAAACAATAAAGACACTGTTCACATCATCTGCATATGTACAATATAATAAGGTACAGAAAACAATACATACAGATATATAGATAGAGCTATATAACTATATAACTATATAAATATATATATATATATATATATAGACAGAGAGAGAGACAGATATATATATATATAGAGAGAGAGACAGATATATAGATAGAGCTATATAACTATATATACATATAGAGAGAGACAGAGAGAGAGATAGAGCTATAGATATATAGAGCTATAGATATATAGATAGAGCAATATAACTATATACATATAGAGAGAGACAGAGAGAGACAGAGATAGAGCTATAGATATATAGAGCTATAGATGTATAGAGATATATATATAGTGCTATAGATAAAGAGCTATAGATATACTGTAGATATATAGAGCTATAAATATATAGCGCTATATATAGATATAGATATATTTAGCTATAGATATATAGAGCCATAGATATAGATATATAGACCTATAGATATAGAGCTATGGATATATAGAACTACAGATATAGAACTATAGATCTGGATATATAGAACTATAGATATATAGAACTATAGATATAGAGCTATAGAACTATAGAAATAGAGCTATATAGAGCTATTGATATATAGAAAGGAATATTGATGATAATTATTATAAAACATTGAGGAGTTGTTTTTCATATGAACATTTCAAATGGCATGGTCCTGGTCCAAAGTAGTGCACTATGTAGGGAATAGTGTACCCTATTGGCCCATGACCATTTCGAAAGAGCTGCTTTAGAGACGCTGGGAACAGAGCCTCAGAGGACAGAATCTCGATTGGATATGACACATCAAAGTCACCTTGATCTCCCCGGCGAGATCGGCCAATGGCGCGGCAGGCTTTCGATGATGTAACAAACGCATGCACAACGTAGAGTCTAGAGAAAAACCAAGAACACCTACTAACGCATAAATAGTCTGCATTTGACAACGATTGGAATAAAAACAATGATATAGTTTATCTTTAGTATACTGTGGAAACCTCAATGAATCATTGATTCTGTTCTCTAGTACAGTGTAAACTTAATGACAGACGTGTTTGTATTGGCATAGTATTAGTACTGTCACTGGGCCTAATTATTTTTTAGAGTTATTGAGACGTAATGCATTATAGCTTGCCTTTTGCACACACTGTTTATAGATTTGTTTCCTATTGTGTTATTGACTGAACTTTTGGTTTACTCCGTGTGGTTGTTTTGTGTCGCACTGCTTTGCTTTATCGCAGTTGTAAATGAGGACTTGTTGTCAACTGGCCGACCTGGTTAAACAAAAAGGTGAAATAAAAACTCAAATGTAAATAAAATGTAAAAAACGATAATCATGTTCTAAAGAGTTCTTTAAGAGACATGAAGACTCTGTCTATCTCTGCGCTCTATAATTCTGCGGGAAAGATGACCGTCCGTCTCTATTTACAGTTTGTTTCCAACACAAACACCGATATCGATGTACAAGTCAGGTACTACGACAGTTCTAATTTCCTTCTATGTCACGGGCTTAGTAAGGTTCCCGCATTTACGCTGGTCCCCAGAGAGGAGAAACTACCGGGGAGACAAGGCCCTATCCTGGTCCACTCAGAGCTATAAGGTGATTGGCTGATTTCAACCTATTAGAAGGCAGGGATCATTGGGCTGTTCAGGTGAGATCCAGAACGAGTTGTAATACCCTTTAACACATTATACTGATTTGGGTCTGAAACACGGACATGTAAATATATATTTAATATCTCATTCATCATTCTAATTCATAATAGCAGGTCCGGTAGCCCTTTACACTCGTACTTGTTGAAAAATGGCGCCTAAATTGGAACGCAGTGGCTGTACAGTAACATGGTCGTCCTGACATCAGAGCTCTGGCTCTGTTCTTCACAGGGTTTTGACTGACAGCCGTTCTGAACTTGAGCACCTCGCAACACGTTGTCCCCCCCCATCCCCCCTTGCTAATTGGGCAACTTTTGCACATTTGTTGTCGTCTGAGTGAAGGGAAATGCTGTAAATTAAGACGAGACTCTGTGTATTTTGAAAAGACGAGACGTTGAGGATTATAATAAATACCACTTTGACATCAAACAAGCCAAAACACCCGAGTCCCAAATATGCATTTCACATTTCCAAATCATAAAACTGGTGTCATAATACAGTACAGTAACGTTTATGACCACCATGTCTGATGTCATAATACAGTACAGTAACGTTTATGACCACCATGTCTGATGTCATAATACAGTACAGTAACGTTTATGACCACCATGTCTGATGTCATAATACAGTACAGTAACGTTTATGACCACCATGTCTGATGTCATAATACAGTACAGTAACGTTTATGACCACCATGTCTGATGTCATAATACAGTACAGTAACGTTTATGACCACCATGTCTGATGTACAGTTACGAGATCACTTGGGGTCATAACCCCTGGGTTGTTCTGAACGGAATGGGCCTATGTTTGGTCAATCTGCCGTGGAACACGCGTTCATGACTTCTTTTTCTATACGCCAACTAAATGATGTGTTTCCCCCGAACTGCCTTGTTGAAAACCCTAACACTGTGATATCATATTTTATAACTTAGCTTAGTCACGTTGGCAATAGAACAAGCCATCAAAATCACGCCCTCCTGATCCAGATTGCGATTTATAAATTGACATTTTTAGGGGGGGATTGCATAAACAACAACAGTAATTGTGTGATGGTGGGATGCTGGGTTGCGTTCAACTACAAGTGTGTTTGCTCTAGTTTATCAACGGCACAGCGAGGAGAGGCTCAAAAAAAAAAGGACCTTATAGCTGAAGACTCTTCTTTGAGTCATAAAGGTGCATTGAAATGACTTGGGAACTGTGCACACTTTGGAGAGCTGTGTGTCCACTTGGAGACACCGGTTAGTCCTCTCACTCAAACCCTTTGTCATTGGTAGGTGGGGAGTAGGGAGAGGTAGGGAGTAGGGAGAGGTAGGGAGTAGGGAGAGGTAGGGAGTAGGGAGAGGTAGGGAGTAGGGAGAGGTAGGGGTAGGGAGAGGTAGGGAGTAGGGAGAGGTAGGGAGTAGGGAGAGGTAGGGAGTAGGGAGAGGTAGGGAGTAGGGAGAGGTAGGGAGTAGGGAGAGGTAGGGAGTAGGGAGAGGTAGGGAGTAGGGAGAGGTAGGGAGTAGGGAGAGGTAGGGAGTAGGGAGAGGTAGGGAGTAGGGAGTAGGGAGAGGTAGGGAGTAGGGAGAGGTAGGGAGTAGGGAGAGGTAGGGAGTAGGGAGAGGTAGGGAGTAGGAGAGGTAGGGAGTAGGGAGAGGTAGGGAGTAGGGAGAGGTAGGGAGTAGGGAGAGGTAGGGAGTAGGGAGAGGTAGGGAGTAGGGAGAGGTAGGGAGTAGGGAGAGGTAGGGGTAGGGAGAGGTAGGGAGTAGGGAGTAGGGAGAGGTAGGGAGTAGGGAGAGGTAGGGAGTAGGGGGAGGTAGGGAGTAGGGAGAGGTAGGGAGTAGGGAGAGGTAGGGAGTAGGGAGAGGTAGGGAGTAGGGAGAGGTAGGGAGTAGAGAGAGGTAGGGAGTAGGGAGTAGGGAGAGGTAGGGAGTAGGGAGAGGTAGGGAGAGGTAGGGAGTAGAGAGAGGTAGGGAGTAGGGAGAGGTAGGGAGTAGGGAGAGGTAGGGAGTAGGGAGTAGGGAGAGGTAGGGAGTAGGGAGAGGTAGGGAGAGGTAGGGAGTAGAGAGAGGTAGGGAGTAGGGAGAGGTAGGGAGAGGTAGGGAGTAGGGAGAGGTAGGGAGTAGGGAGAGGTAGGGAGTAGGGAGTAGGGAGAGGTAGGGAGTAGGGAGTAGGGAGAGGTAGGGAGTAGGGAGTAGGGAGAGGTAGGGAGTAGGGAGAGGTAGGGAGTAGGGAGAGGTAGGGAGTAGGGAGAGGTAGGGAGTAGGGAGAGGTAGGGAGTAGGGAGTAGGGAGAGGTAGGGAGTAGGGAGAGGTAGGGAGTAGGGAGAGGTAGGGAGTAGGGAGAGGTAGGGAGTAGGGGAGAGGTAGGGAGTAGGGAGAGGTAGGGAGTAGGGAGAGGTAGGGAGTAGGGAGAGGTAGGGAGTAGAGAGAGGTAGGGAGTAGAGAGAGGTAGGGAGTAGGGAGAGGTAGGGAGTAGGGAGTAGGGAGAGGTAGGGAGTAGGGAGAGGTAGGGAGTAGGGAGAGGTAGGGAGTAGGGAGAGGTAGGGAGTAGGGGGAGGTAGGGAGTAGGGAGAGGTAGGGAGTAGGGAGAGGTAGGGAGTAGGGAGAGGTAGGGAGAGGTAGGGAGGAGGGAGAGGTAGGGAGTAGGGAGAGGTAGGGAGTAGGGAGAGGTAGGGAGTAGGGAGAGGTAGGGAGTAGGGAGAGGTAGGGAGTAGAGAGAGGTAGGGAGTAGGGAGAGGTAGGGAGTAGGGAGAGGTAGGGAGTAGGGAGAGGTAGGGAGAGGTAGGAGTAGAGAGAGGTAGTGAGTAGGAGAGGTAGGGAGTAGGGAGAGGTAGGGAGTAGGAGAGGTAGGGAGTAGAGAGAGGTAGGGAGTAGGGAGAGGTAGGGAGAGGTAGGGAGTAGGGAGAGGTAGGGAGTAGGGAGAGGTAGGGAGTAGGGAGAGGTAGGGAGAGGTAGGGAGTAGGGAGAGGTAGTGAGTAGGGAGAGGTAGGGAGTAGGGAGAGGTAGGGAGTAGAGAGAGGTAGGGAGTAGGGAGAGGTAGGGAGTAGGGAGAGGTAGGGAGTAGGGAGAGGTAGGGAGAGGTAGGGAGTAGGGAGAGGTAGGGAGTAGGGAGAGGTAGGGAGTAGGGAGAGGTAGGGAGTAGGGAGAGGTAGGGAGTAGGGGGAGGTAGGGAGTAGGGAGAGGTAGGGAGTAGGGAGAGGTAGGGAGTAGGGAGAGGTAGGGAGTAGGGAGAGGTAGGGAGTAGGGAGAGGTAGGGAGTAGGGAGAGGTAGGGAGTAGAGAGAGGTAGTGAGTAGGGAGAGGTAGGGAGTAGGGAGAGGTAGGGAGAGGTAGTGAGTAGGGAGAGGTAGGGAGTAGAGAGAGGTAGTGAGTAGGGAGTGGATTGAGACCGATGTTCTGTATAGGATAGACACCGGTTAGTCCTCTCACTCAAACCCTTTGTCATTGTTCTGTCTTATGTTGTTTCCACCCCACATTTCCCAGGAATAATCTGATCATGTTACTGAATGTGTCCAGAGTATTTTCACACGTCCTTATCAACAAATGCTGTGAAAAGTACATTACATGTCAAATATACATCAAATCAACAGAGTTAATGTTTTGGGATTCAGTCTTGTGTCGGGTGAACTGTTGTGTCCTCACCTTCGGGCTGATCATTTGATTATCTCTAAACTGTTCCCTTTGAATTGCTACCATCTTTATGCAAATACTTTTCATTTTTCTTCTGTAAAAATAAAAATAAACATTTGAATTTAGCCCTATCCACATAATTCCCACGAGTGTACAGGGTGCTTCGTAATCTCTCTAACTGATCTTGTGTCTCATTAAATCCTTCTTCATTTGGATCAACGATGTTGTACTACTTATATTATTACAAGATATGTTGTTAAACGTTAAACGTGATGAATAGGCAACAGACGTCATCATGTGACCATTCTGCTGCTATGGCTGTACTGACAGAGATGACTAACTACCGATATAGCTGCTTGTAACAACTGCAGCACCCTATTCAGACAAAAGGACTACCCTGTAACCACGGCCACATTTTAAAAAACGAAAATTATTATTAAAAAACAAACAAAAATCAAACGTCGTTTAAGAACGTGATATTTGTGGCTTCAATTCCACTGGACTCTTGTGTTGCCGACGTTAGACAGTTTGGCAAATCAACGTCCTAGTGTTCCTGTTAGTGTGCTCACAACCATAACATTACATTCAACACGATAGGGACACCGAAAGAGGCGACACGCAACTTGTTCACCTCTAGAGGGTCAAATAAAGAAACCCCAAATTGATGGATGTGATCAAAACCTTATTTTAGTGATGACAGGTGATCTCCTGGATCCTATCGATGTAGTTGTGAAGGAAAGAGAGGCAGAGAGTTGTGGGGACTGGATCCTAGAGGTGACTGGATCCTAGCGGTGACTGGATCCTAGAGGTGACTGGATCCTAGAGTGGACTGGATCCTAGAGGTGACTGGATCCTAGTGGTGACTGGATCCTAAAGGTGTATGGTCCGTGCATGATGTACTTGTGATTTTGTAAGGGAGGAGGGAAAGGCAGAGATCTGAATGGTTGATGTTCTTGTCACTTAGTTGCCAGGCAGGAAGCTGAGGATGTATTCTCCCGCGCCGAAGAAGTAGACCACCTGGGCGATACCAAATAAGGGCGCGATGACCAGGGCACGGCAGTACGCCCCCTTCAGGAATGCTGAAGGACCCTCGTTCTTCATTATTTTACTGATGGAAGAGAAGAGAGGAGAGACACGGGCAACACAGATTAGCAACAACATATCAGTGAATAGTTTTACCTCGTTACTAATGATGTATTTTAATTGAATATGGCAATGCACCACAGCAGCTAAATTGTTTCCGGCCACCCCCAAAAAAAATAGGGAACAGATCTAGAGATGTTAATGATAACGGTCATCTGGTAGATGGAAAGGCTTTCCCTAGCCTATCTGGCAGAATCACATCATCCTTATTTCCAGTGGCCATTTTGTTTTGTAAACTCCAGCATGTGTGTGCTATGACACAGCAAAAAACAACAGGGGTATGTTCTCGAACAACTCCAGACTTACGCAGGAAATCGGTTTTCTTTCATTTCAAATGCAGACATTTTTTGTTTTGTTTTAAATACGAGGTGGTCGAATATAGTTTATATATTTAATATAGTTTATATATGTAATATAGTTTATATATTTAATATAGTTTATATATGTAATATAGTTTATATATTTAATATAGTTTATATATGTAATATAGTTTATATATGTAATATAGTTTATATATGTAATATAGTTTATATATGTAATATAGTTTATATATGTAATATAGTTTATATAGAGTTTTAACTAAAAGTTTTAACTTTAGTTTTAGTTTTAACTGAAATAAATTAAATAAAGCTCTCAGAAAAGTAAAACTCTCGGGAAACCAAATAATAATAATAATATGCTAGTTATTTGAACCCCCAACAACAAAAAAAAAATGATTTGATGGCTGAAGGGCTCTTAAATATGGCCTTTCATCCAGCCTGTAATTAGATACATGAATCACCCCGACATTAGAGTTAATAATAATAATAATAATAATAACATATGCCATTTAGCAGACGCTTTTATCCAAAGCGACTTACAGTCATGTGTGCATACATTCTACGTATGGGTGGTCCCGGGAATCGAACCCACTACCCTGGCGTTACAAGCGCCATGCTCTACCAACTGAGCTACAGAAGGACCACAGAGTTGATCGCTTCTACAGCGTCCAAAAACAACCAGAACATATATGTTCATAACGAGTGACGTAAGGTGACACAGGAAGTTAGACAGTCTAACTAACTTCCTGTGTCTAACTTCCTGTGTCACCTTACGTCACTCGTTATGAACAAAACATCCAGTTCTCCTCTACATGTCTGGCAACGTTGTGATTATTACAGGAGCAACATTGTTACGTAGGAGATTGGAAATTGCTTTATAATTGTATCATCATGAAGTCATTACATATAAAGTGGAATAAGGAGCAGTCGCTATTCCATCGTAAACAGTAATTACAAACAACAACAAAAAACTCTCAGCTCATTGCTATGCAATTAAAATGCAATTACACAAGTATTATGTCACAACATGTTAATAACATTTAGCTCCAAAAGTAATTACAGTTTTATTACATGGGTACAAGAACAGTAATGTGTGAGAGCTAACAGTAACAGTTTGATGTGAGAGCTAACAGTAACAGTTTAATGTGAGAGCTAACAGTAACAGTTTGATGTGAGAGCTAACAGTAACAGTTTGATGTGAGAGAGCTAACAGTAACAGTTTAATGTGAGAGAGCTAACAGTAACAGTTTAATGTGAGAGCTAACAGTAACAGTTTAATGTGAGAGAGCTAACAGTAACAGTTTAATGTGAGAGCTAACAGTAACAGTTTAATGTAACAGTTTAATGAGAGCTAACAGTAACAGTTTAATGAGAGAGCTAACAGTAACAGTTTAATGTGAGAGCTAACAGTAACAGTTTAATGTGAGAGCTAACAGTAACAGTTTAATGTGAGAGCTAACAGTAACAGTTTAATGTGAGAGCTAACAGTAACAGTTTAATGTGAGAGAGCTAACAGTAACAGTTTAATGTGAGAGCTAACAGTAACAGTTTAATGAGAGAGCTAACAGTAACAGTTTAATGTGAGAGCTAACAGTAACAGTTTAATGTGAGAGAGCTAACAGTAACAGTTTAATGTGAGAGCTAACAGTAACAGTTTAATGTGAGAGCTAACAGTAACAGTTTAATGTGAGAGCTAACAGTAACAGTTTAATGTGAGAGCTAACAGTAACAGTTTAATGTGAGAGCTAACAGTAACAGTTTAATGTGAGAGCTAACAGTAACAGTTTAATGTGAGAGAGCTAACAGTAACAGTTTAATGTGAGAGCTAACAGTAACAGTTTAATATGAGAGCTAACAGTAACAGTTTAATGTGAGAGCTAACAGTAACAGTTTAATGTGAGAGAGCTAACAGTAACAGTTTAATATGAGAGCTAACAGTAACAGTTTAATATGAGAGCTAACAGTAACAGTTTAATGTGAGAGAGCTAACAGTAACAGTTTAATATGAGAGCTAACAGTAACAGTTTAATGTGAGAGCTAACAGTAACAGTTTAATGTGAGAGCTAACAGTAACAGTTTAATGTGAGAGAGTTAACAGTAACAGTTTAATGTGAGAACTAACAGTAACAGTTTAATGTGAGAGCTAACAGTAACAGTTTAATGTGAGAGCTAACAGTAACAGTTTAATGTGAGAGAGCTAACAGTAACAGTTTAATGTGAGAGCTAACAGTAACAGTTTAATATGAGAGCTAACAGTAACAGTTTAATGTGAGAGCTAACAGTAACAGTTTAATGTGAGAGCTAACAGTAACAGTTTAATGTGAGAGCTAACAGTAACAGTTTAATGTGAGAGCTAACAGTAACAGTTTAATGTGAGAGAGCTAACAGTAACAGTTTAATGTGAGAGCTAACAGTAACAGTTTAATGTGAGAGAGCTAACAGTAACAGTTTAATGTGAGAGAGCTAACAGTAACAGTTTAATGTGAGAGCTAACAGTAACAGTTTAATGTGAGAGAGCTAACAGTAACAGTTTAATGTGAGAGCTAACAGTAACAGTTTAATGTGAGAGCTAACAGTAACAGTTTAATGTGAGAGAGCTAACAGTAACAGTTTAATGTGAGAGCTAACAGTAACAGTTTAATGTGAGAGAGCTAACAGTAACAGTTTAATGTGAGAGCTAACAGTAACAGTTTAATGTGAGAGCTAACAGTAACAGTTTAATGTGAGAGCTAACAGTAACAGTTTAATATGAGAGCTAACAGTAACAGTTTAATGTGAGAGAGCTAACAGTAACAGTTTAATGTGAGAGCTAACAGTAACAGTTTAATATGAGAGCTAACAGTAACAGTTTAATATGAGAGCTAACAGTAACAGTTTAATATGAGAGCTAACAGTAACAGTTTAATGTGAGAGCTAACAGTAACAGTTTAATGTGAGAGCTAACAGTAACAGTTTAATGAGAGAGCTAACAGTAACAGTTTAATGTGAGAGCTAACAGTAACAGTTTAATGTGAGAGCTAACAGTAACAGTTTAATATGAGAGCTAACAGTAACAGTTTAATATGAGAGCTAACAGTAACAGTTTAATGAGAGAGCTAACAGTAACAGTTTAATATGAGAGCTAACAGTAACAGTTTAATGTGAGAGCTAACAGTAACAGTTTAATGTGAGAGCTAACAGTAACAGTTTAATGTGAGAGCTAACAGTAACAGTTTAATGTGAGAGCTAACAGTAACAGTTTAATGTGAGAGAGCTAACAGTAACAGTTTAATGTGAGAGCTAACAGTAACAGTTTAATGTGAGAGCTAACAGTAACAGTTTAATGTGAGAGAGCTAACAGTAACAGTTTAATGTGAGAGCTAACAGTAACAGTTTAATGTGAGAGCTAACAGTAACAGTTTAATGTGAGAGCTAACAGTAACAGTTTAATGTGAGAGCTAACAGTAACAGTTTAATGTGAGAGCTAACAGTAACAGTTTAATATGAGAGCTAACAGTAACAGTTTAATATGAGAGCTAACAGTAACAGTTTAATATGAGAGCTAACAGTAACAGTTTAATGTGAGAGCTAACAGTAACAGTTTAATGTGAGAGAGCTAACAGTAACAGTTTAATGTGAGAGCTAACAGTAACAGTTTAATGTGAGAGAGCAGTAACAGTTTAATATGAGAGCTAACAGTAACAGATTAATGTGAGAGAGCTAACAGTTTAATGTGAGAGCTAACAGTAACAGTTTAATGTGAGAGAGCTAACAGTAACAGTTTAATGTGAGAGCTAACAGTAACAGTTTAATGTGAGAGCTAACAGTAACAGTTTAATATGAGAGCTAACAGTAACAGTTTAATATGAGAGCTAACAGTAACAGTTTAATGTGAGAGCTAACAGTAACAGTTTAATGTGAGAGCTAACAGTAACAGTTTAATGTGAGAGCTAACAGTAACAGTTTAATGTGAGAGCTAACAGTAACAGTTTAATATGAGAGCTAACAGTAACAGTTTAATATGAGAGCTAACAGTAACAGTTTAATGTGAGAGCTAACAGTAACAGTTTAATGAGAGAGAGCTAACAGTAACAGTTTAATATGAGAGCTAACAGTAACAGTTTAATGAGAGAGCTAACAGTAACAGTTTAATGTGAGAGAGCAGTAACAGTTTAATGTGAGAGCTAACAGTAACAGTTTAATGTGAGAGCTAACAGTAACAGTTTAATATGAGAGCTAACAGTAACAGTTTAATATGAGAGCTAACAGTAACAGTTTAATGTGAGAGCTAACAGTAACAGTTTAATATGAGAGCTAACAGTAACAGTTTAATGTGAGAGCTAACAGTAACAGTTTAATGTGAGAGCTAACAGTAACAGTTTAATGTGAGAGAGCTAACAGTAACAGTTTAATATGAGAGCTAACAGTAACAGTTTAATGTGAGAGCTAACAGTAACAGTTTAATGTGAGCTAAGAGCTAACAGTTTAATGTGAGAGCTAACAGCAACAGTTTAATGTGAGAGCTAACAGTTAACAGTTTAATGTGAGAGCTAACAGTAACAGTTTAATGTGAGAGCTAACAGTAACAAAAAATTTCTATTAATGACCAAAGGAAACTGTCACCAAAACTGCCTTCTTGGATCAACTATAGCCAAGGCAGGTGGAACATCATGTTAGTTTGTATCTATCCCTTTAAAGATGGTGTGTTTGAAACAAGATCACTTCCTCGCAGATGGACAAAGAGGTTAAAGTTTTTTTTAAATTGCAAAGCATCCAACTTACTTTTTTTGCAAATGGCTTTGAATTAAGTTGCATTATTTTCAGGTATCGTAACATTAATTGCAGCTTTCAAACTTTTCAGTGGCATGTTGAACGAGACATTCGGGGAGTTGAGCATCACAACTTATTTTTTTTACTTTTCTGTACAAAATATCATTGGCTAATTGATATGATTGGATAATGTACATCGTGGGGCAACGGACATTCAGGAGAATAGACATTTACAGAATGTTCACATAGAAATGTATTGTGTAGATCAAATTTACTGCCAAATACAGTGGAAGTGGGAAGTTTACATACACCTCAGCCAGCTACATTTAAACTCAGTTTTTTCACAATTCCTGACGTTTAATCCTAGTAAAAATTCCCTGTTTTAGGTCAGTTAGGATCATCACTTTATTTTAAGAATGTGAAATGTCAGAATAATAGTAGAGAGAATTATTTATTTAAGCTTTTATTTCTTTCATCACATTCCCAGTGGGTCAGAAGTTTACATACACTCAATTAGTATTTGGTAGCATTGCCTTTAAACTATTTAACTTGGGTCAAACATTTCTGGTAGCCTTCCACAAGTTTCCCACAATAAGTTGGGTGAATTTTGGCCCATTCCCACTGACAGAGCTGGTGTAACTGAGTCAGGTTTGTAGGCCTCCTTGCTCAAACACGCTTTTTCAGTTCTTCCACACAAATTTCCTACGGGATTGAGGTCAGGGCTTTGTGATGGCCACTCCAATACCTTGACTTTGTTGTCCTTAAGCCAATTTGCCACAACTTTGGTTGTATGCTTGGGGTCATTGTCCATTTGGAAGATCCATTTGGGACCAAGCTTTAACTTCCTGACTGATGTCTTGAGATGTTGCTTCAAAATATCTACATAATTGTCTTTCCTCATGATGCCATCTATTTTGTGAAGTGCACCAGTCCCTCCTGCAGCAAAGCACCCCCACAACATGATGCTGCCACCCCCGTTCTTCACGGTTGGGATGGTGTTCTTCGGCTTGCAAGCCTCCCCCTTTTTCCTCCAAACATACCGATGGTCATTATGGCCAAACAGTTCTATTTTTGTTTCATCAGACCAGAGAACATTTCTGCAAAAAGTACGATCGTTGTCCCCGTGTGCAGTTGCAAACCGCAGTCTGGGTTATTTATGGGGTTTTAGTCTTCTTCCTTTGATCGGCCTTTCAGGTTTTCGAACAGTTTACTGTGGATATAGATACTTTTGGACCTGCAGCATCTTCACAAGGTCCTTTGCTGTTGTTCTGGGATTGAGACTTTTTGCACCAAAGTATGTTCATTCTAAGGAGACAGAATGCGTCTCCTTAACAGTATGACGGCTGCGTGGTCCCATGGTGTTTATAGGTTATTGTTTGTACAGATGATGTGGTACCTTCAGGCGTTTAATTTTGAACCAGACTTGTGGAAGTCTACAATGTTTTTCTGAGGTCTTGGCTGATTTCTTTAGATTTTCCCATGATGTCAAGCAAAGAGGCACTAAGTTTTAAGGTAGGCCTTGAAATACATCCACAGGTACACCTCCAATTGACAAAGGATGTCAATTAGCCTATCAGAAGCTTCTACAGCCATGACATCCTTTTCTTGGAATTTTCCAAGCTGTTTAAAGGCAGTCAACTTAGTTTATGTAAACTTCTGACCCACTGGAATTGAGATACAATGAACTATAAGTAAAATAATCTGTCTGTTAACAATTGTTGGAAACATTACCTGTGTCGTGCACAAAGTAGATGTCCTAACCGACTTGCCGAAACTAAAGTTTGTCAACAAGAAATTTGTGGAGTGGTTGAAAAAAATGAGTTTTAATGACTCCAACCTAAGTGTATGTAAACTTCTGACTTCAACTGTAGGTTGAAATCGTATAGGAGGTTGTGTGTGCTCTAGTCATTCTATTTCTACCTTCAACGTGCAGTTCCAGATTAAGCCTTGCCACTAGTCTAGTTAAGATATGTTGTGAACTAGCCTAGTTAAGATATGTTGTGAACTAGCCTAGTTAAGATATGTTGTAAACTATCATAGTTAAGATATGTTGTAAACTAGCCTAGTTAAGATATGTTGTAAACTAGCCTAGTTAAGATATGTTGTAAACTAGCCTAGTTAAGATATGTTGTAAACTAGCCTAGTTAAGATATGTTGTAAACTAGCCTAGTTAAGATATGTTGTAAACTAGCCTAGTTAAGATATGTTGTAAACTAGCCTAGTTAAGATATGTTGTAAACTAGCCTAGTTAAGATATGTTGTAAACTAGCCTAGTTAAGATATGTTGTAAACTAGCCTAGTTAAGATATGTTGTAAACTAGCCTAGTTAAGATATGTTGTAAACTAGCCTAGTTAAGATATGTTGTAAACTAGCCTAGTTAAGATATGTTGTGAACTAGCCTAGTTAAGATATGTTGTGAACTAGCCTAGTTAAGATATGTTGTGAACTAGCCTAGTTAAGAGGTTGTAAACTAGCCTAGTTAAGATAGGTTGTAAACTAGCCTAGTTAAGATATTTGAACTAGCCTAAACATTTATGTTGTAAACTAGCCTAGTTAAGATATGTTGTGAACTAGCCTAGTTAAGATATGTTGTGAACTAGCCTAGTTAATATATCCTTGTAAACACAGCCTCGTTAAGATATGTTTGAACTAGCCTAGTTAAGATAGGTTGTGAACTAGCCTAGTTAAGATATTTGTTAACTAGCCTAGTTAAGATATGTTGTAAACTAGCCTCGTTAAGATATGTTGTGAACTAGCCTCGTTAAGATATGTTGTGAACTAGCCTAGTTAAGATATGTTGTAAACTAGCCTCGTTAAGATATGCTTGTGAACTAGCCTAGTTAAGATAATTGTAAACTAGCCTCGTTAAGATATATTTTGTGAACTAGCCTAGTTAAGATATGTTGTAAAGCAGCCTCGTTAAGATATGTTGTGAACTAGCCTAGTTAAGATATGTTGTAAACTAGCCTAGTTAAGATATGTTGATGAACTAGCCTAGTTAAGATATTTTGTGAACTAGCCTAGTTAAGATATGTTGTGAACTAGCCTAGTTAAGATAGGTTGTGAACTAGCCTAGTTAAGATAGTTGCAAACTAGCCTAGTTAGATATGTTGTGAACTAGCCTAGTTAAGATATGTTGTGAACTAGCCTAGTTAAGATATGTTGTGAACTAGCCTAGTTAAGATATGTTGTGAACTAGCCTAGTTAAGATATGTTGTGAACTAGCCTAGTTAAGATATGTTGTGAACTAGCCTAGTTAAGATATGTTGTATTAAGATGTTGTAAACTAGCCTAGTTAAGATGGGTTGTAAACTAGCCTAGTTAAGATATGTTGTGAACTAGCCTAGTTAAGATATGTTGTGAACTAGCCTAGTTAAGATATGTTGTGAACTAGCCTAGTTAAGATATGTTGTGAACTAGCCTAGTTAAGATATGTTGTGAACTAGCCTAGTTAAGATATGTTGTTAACTAGCCTAGTTAAGATATGTTGTGAACTAGCCTAGTTAAGCTATGTTGTGAACTAGCCTAGTTAAGATATGTTGTAAACTAGCCTCGTTAAGATATGTTGTGAACTAGCCTAGTTAAGATATGTTGTAAACTAGCCTCGTTAAGATATGTTGTAAACTAGCCTCGTTAAGATATGTTGTGAACTAGCCTAGTTAAGTTATGTTGTAAACTAGCCTAGTTAAGATATGTTGTGAACTAGCCTAGTTAAGATATGTTGTGAACTAGCCTAGTTAAGATATGTTGTGAACTAGCCTAGTTAAGATATGTTGAGAACTAGCCTAGTTAAGCTATGTTGTGAACTAGCCTAGTTAAGATATGTTGTAAACTAGCCTCGTTAAGATATGTTGTGAACTAGCCTAGTTAAGATATGTTGTAAACTAGCCTCGTTAAGATATGTTGTGAACTAGCCTCGTTAAGATATGTTGTGAACTAGCCTAGTTAAGATATGTTGTAAACTAGCCTCGTTAAGATATGTTGTGAACTAGCCTAGTTAAGATATGTTGTAAACTAGCCTCGTTAAGATATGTTGTGAACTAGCCTAGTTAAGATATGTTGTAAACTAGCCTCGTTAAGATATGTTGTGAACTAGCCTAGTTAAGTTATGTTGTAAACTAGCCTAGTTAAGATATGTTGTGAACTAGCCTAGTTAAGATAGGTGTTGGTGCGATTGAGGTTACCTGATACAATCAGTCACCCCACTGTAGGTTTCCTCTGTACTCCCCCTGTTCATAGACTGGATCCTGGTCTTAATCACTGTAAATACACAACAACACCATGTTAATACCACAACAAAACACACACTAACGCAACTAAGAACGTATGATTGGTGTAAGATCCAGACTAAATACAGAACGTACGACATTCTAGGGTCTCATAAGAAGTCTATGTCTCACACACTGCCAGCCTATATTACTACAGTATTATTCATTCTAATATTATGTCTCACCATCTACAGGGTTGACAGCCACGGCGGCCGTGCTGCCAGCCAGACAGCCTGCCAGGAATGACACGTAGAAAGGGGCGGGGCCCTCCGCTCCTCTCTTCCCCAGGGTGTTCAGGTTGGCAAACAGAGGGAAGTAGATGATGGAGAATGGAACATCCCTGAGAGGAGAGGAGGTAGTGGAGGGGAGGTAGTGGAGGGGGTAGTGGAGGGAGGGGGTAGTGGAGGGGTAGTGAGGTGACATAGTGGAGGGGAGGTAGTGGAGGGGGGAGGTAGGGGAGGGAGGTAGTGGAGGTGAGGTAGGGGAGGGGAGGTAGGGGAGGTGAGGTAGTGGAGGGGGGGGTAGTGGAGGGAGGTGAGGGGTAGGGGAGGTGAGGTAGTGGAGGGGAGGTAGTGGAGGGGAGGTAGTGGAGGGGGGAGGTAGTGGAGGTGAGGTAGGGGAGGGAGGTAGTGGAGGTGAGGTAGGGGAGGGGAGGTAGGGGGGAGGTAGTGGAGGGGAGGTAGTGGAGGGGAGGTAGTGGAGGGGAGGTAGTGGAGGGTAGGTAGGGGAGGGGGTAGTGGAGGGGAGGTAGGGGAGGGGAGGTGGAGGTAGTGGAGGGGAGGTGGAGGTAGTGGAGGGGAGGTAGTGGAGGGGAGGTAGGGGAGGTGGAGGTAGTGGAGGGGAGGTAGGGGAGGGGGGGTAGGGGAGGTGGAGGTAGTGGAGGGGAGGTGGGGGAATGAGAGAATTAGAAATCAGCAGAGTAGAGTTGATCATTTTGTCAAACCTCAGCGGACAGAGCATTGTGTCTGTGTCTCTATAGATAGACTGTAGCATTTTGAGGAGGCAAGGAGAAAGGAGGCAAGGAGAGAGGAGGTAAAGAACCAAGTTAAGACAATGCAAGAATCTAGAGTGGTGAAGTGCTTGGTGGTCAGAGCAGTGTATGTTTCTACATGGTGTCATGCAGTGTATGAGAGCAGTGCGGCCCCCAGGTCCTTGTATAGAGCCCTACCTGAGCAGTATGGCCCCTAGGCCCTTGTATAGAGCCCTACCTGAGCAGTGTGGCTCCCAGGTCCTTGTATAGAGCCCTACCTGAGCAGTGTGGGCCCCCAGGTCCTTGTATAGAGACCTTCCTGAGCAGTGTGTCCCCTAGGTCCTTGCATAGAGCCCTACCTGAGCAGTGTGGCCCCTAGGCCCTTGTACAGCCCAGCGATGCCCTTCTCTTTCAGTAGTTCCCTGGTCAGCTGCATGGCGGTGGGGGACTTTGTCGGCACAGTCCCTGGTACTATTGTCTCTGGCATCAGCTTCCTCTGGGCCTCTGAGGGTGGGGGGGGGGCAACATGGTGTTAAATTGTTATCGCTGTGGGCAATAATATCTATCTCTATCTATCTATATATCTAACTAACTAACTAGTTTGCTGGTATTTATTTTTGGCAAGATTATTATGATATGATTCCATTATTGACCACACGAGGGCAGCATTTACCCATATTTCAGAAATACTACAGAAAGAAGGAGAGAGGAATCCCCACAGGAGATTTGAGAAACAATTCATATAAGGGCTGTGTTTTTACCCTGGTGTGATGTTTCGATAACCGTGTAAATGTCTCTCTGATAAATGCTTATCAATTTATATCCGCCTGTATTAACCCCCCCCCTAAAAAATGAAATGCTAATTAGCTGCTAATGTGTCAAAGAACTACAAATACCATGACAATTCAGACGAAAATTGAATTGAGTTGAGGCAAAGGTAAGAATCTCTGAATTAACTAATTATAGCTAAATTTAGTAATTAATAAATTGGCTAAACTCCTTTACATTGATAATTCTGTGAACTGTCTTGGGCAAGTTTTAAATTGACACAATACCTGTTAGCAAAGGTGTCAGTCAGCAAGAGATGACGTGCATGAGCATGCTGGGATTTGTAGTCTTGGATGAAGTCTACGGTACCACGGTGCTAATTTGCATGTTCAAATCTGAGAGTAAATAGAGCCGAATATATTGATAAAAGTCACCTTGTCAGAGAGCTTTACACGGTTATCAAACCTTCACACCAGGGTAGAAACACAGCCTTTATATTAAGTGTTTCTAAAATCCCTTATGGGAAAAAAATGAATGGAGGAAAACTCGAGACCACCTTCACTCCACACACAGAGACACGTATACAAAGCTCTCCATTTGTATTTGGCATACCATAATTCTATTTTCCTGATTCATCCGATGGCATTGAGGAGTACACCATATCAGACAGCGGCTTCGTCAAATAAGTGCATCGATGATGTCATCCCCAAGGTGACCGTACGCATATACCCCAACCAGAAGCCATGGATTACAGGCAACATCTGCACTGAGCTAAAGGGTAGAGCTGCCTCTTTCAAGGAGCGGGAATCTAACCCGGAAGTTTATAAGAAATCGCGTTATGCCCTCCAACGAACGATCAAACAGGCAAAGCATCAATACAGGACTAAGATTGACGACTACTACACCGGCTGACACTGGGACTGAACACCTCCCTCTGCAATTGGATCCTGGACTTCCTAACAGGCTGCCCCCAGGTGGTAAGGGTAGGCAACAGCACACCTGCCATGCTGATCCTCAACACGGGGGCCCCTCAGGGGTGCGTGCTTAGTCCCCTCCTGTACTCCCTGTTCCCCCATGACCGTGTGGACAAGCACGACTCCAACACCATCATTAAGTTTGCTGACAACACAACGGTGGTAGGCCTGATCACCGACAATGATGAGACAGCCTACAGGGAGGAGGACAGAGACCTGGCAGTGTGGTGCCAGGACAACAACCTCTCCCTCAATGTGAGCAAGACAAAGGTTAGGTTAGACTACAGGAAAAGGAGGGCCGAGCATGCCCCCATTCTCATCGACGGGGCTGTAGTGGAACAGGTTGAGAGCTTCAGGTTCCTTGGCGTCCACATCTCAACAAACTATCGGGACAAAAAAATATTTGGCATGGGTCCTTAGATCCTCAAAAGGTTCTAAAGCTGCACCATCGAGAGCATCCTGACTGGTTGCCTCACCGCCTGGTATGGCAACTGCTCGGCCTCCGACCGTAAGGCACTACAAAGGGTAGTGCATACGGCCCTGTACATCACTTGGGCCAAGCTTCCCGCGAACCAGGACCTCTATACCAGGCGGTGTCAAAGGAAGGCCCGAAAGACTCCAGCCACGCTGGTCATAGACTGTTCTCTCTGCTGCCGCACGGCAAGCGGTACCCTGAGTCTAGGTCTAAAAGGCTCCTGAACAGCTTCTACCTCCAAGCCATAAGACTCCTGAACATCTAATCAAATGGCCACCCAGAATATTTGCATTGACCCCGCCCCTTTTGTACGCTGCTGTTCTCTATCTATGCATGGTCACTTTACATTACATTACATTACATTACATTACATTACATGTATCTACATGTTCATATTACCTCAACTAACCTGTACCCTCGCACATTTTTGTAAATGTTGTACTTCTCGTTCACAAAATTCATGTTAGCGTTGGGTTTTTAAGCTAGTGCACAATTGTCTCCCATTCACTCCTTGAAGGAGTGCTCTCCTTGTCCCAGAATGCACCACACGGCCCATTGACGACGCATGTTGATACGCTTCCAATGGAGATTCCTCAAAACTATCTCTGCTCAGGATCTTCTTTGTCCCTCCCTCCATTTCCATCTCTCTCTTACAGATTCTCCTCCATGTCTCTAAATCTCTTACAGATTCTCCTCCATCTCTCTAAATCTCTTACAGATTCTCCTCCATCTCTCTAAATCTCTTACAGATTCTCCTCCATCTCACTAAATCTCTTATAGATTCTCCTCCATGTCTCTAAATCTCTTACAGATTCTCCTCCATCTCTCTAAATCTCTTACAGATTCTCCTCCATCTCACTAAATCTCTTATAGATTCTCCTCCATGTCTCTAAATCTCTTACAGATTCTCCTCCATCTCTCTAAATCTCTTACAGATTCTCCTCCATCTCACTAAATCTCTTATAGATTCTCCTCCATGTCTCTAAATCTCTTACAGATTCTCCTCCATCTCACTAAATCTCTTATAGATTCTCCTCCATGTCTCTAAATCTCTTACAGATTCTCCTCCATCTCTCTAAATCTCTTACAGATTCCCCTCCATCTCTCTAAATCTCTTACAGATTCTCCTCCATCTCTCTAAATCTCTTATAGATTCTCCTCCATGTCTCCAAATCTCTTACAGATTCTCCTCCATCTCACTAAATCTCTTATAGATTCTCCTCCATCTCTCTAAATCTCTTACAGATTCTCCTCCATCTCACTAAATCTCTTATAGATTCTCCTCCATGTCTCTAAATCTCTTACAGATTCTCCTCCATCTCTCTAAATCTCTTACAGATTCTCCTCCATCTCACTAAATCTCTTACAGATTCTCCTCCATGTCTCTAAATCTCTTACAGATTCTCCTCCATCTCTCTAAATCTCTTATAGATTCTCCTCCATGTCTCTAAATCTCTTACAGATTCTCCTCCATCTCTCTAAATCTCTTACAGATTCTCCTCCATCTCTCTAAATCTCTTATAGATTCTCCTCCATGTCTCCAAATCTCTTACAGATTCTCCTCCATCTCACTAAATCTCTTATAGATTCTCCTCCATCTCTCTAAATCTCTTACAGATTCTCCATCTCCATCTCTTATAGATTCTCCTCCACTAAATCTCTTATAGATTCTCCTCCATGTCTCTAAATCTCTCTTACAGATTCTCCTCCATCTCTCTAAATCTCTTACAGATTCTCCTCCAATTCTCCTCCATCTCCAAATCTAAATCTCTTACAGATTCTCCTCCATCTCTAAATCTCTAAATCTCCTTCACTAAATCTCTTAGATCCATCTCCTCCATGTCTCTAAATCTCTTACAGATTCTCCTCCATCTCTCTAAATCTCTTATAGATTCTCCTCCATGTCTCTAAATCTCTTACAGATTCTCCTCCATCTCTCTAAATCTCTTACAGATTCTCCTCCATCTCTCTAAATCTCTTATAGATTCTCCTCCATGTCTCCAAATCTCTTACAGATTCTCCTCCATCTCACTAAATCTCTTATAGATTCTCCTCCATCTCTCTAAATCTCTTACAGATTCTCCTCCATCTCACTAAATCTCTTATAGATTCTCCTCCATGTCTCTAAATCTCTTACAGATTCTCCTCCATCTCTCTAAATCTCTTATAGATTCTCCTCCATCTCTCTAAATCTCTTATAGATTCTCCTCCATCTCTCTAAATCTCTTACAGATTCTCCTCCATCTCACTAATTCTCTTATAGATTCTCCTCCATGTCTCTAAATCTCTTACAGATTCTCCTCCATCTCTCTAAATCTCTTATAGATTCTCCTCCATCTCTCTAAATCTCTTATAGATTCTCCTCCATCTCTCTAAATATGTTACAGATTCTCCTCCATCTCACTAATTCTCTTATAGATTCTCCTCCATGTCTCTAAATCTCTTACAGATTCTCCTCCATCTCTCTAAATCTCTTACAGATTCTCCTCCATCTCTCTAAATCTCTTATAGATTCTCCTCCATCTCTCTAAATCTCTTATAGATTCTCCTCCATCTCTCTAAATATCTTATAGATTCTCCTCCATCTCTCTAAATATCTTATAGATTCTCCTCCATCTCTCTAAATCTCTTACAGATTCTCCTCCATCTCACTAATACTCTTATAGATTCTCCTCCATCTCTCTAAATCTCTTACAGATTCTCCTCCATCTCTCTAAATCTCTTACAGATTCTCCTCCATCTCTCTAAATCTCTTATAGATTCTCCTCCATCTCTCTAAATCTCTTATAGATTCTCCTCCATCTCACTAATACTCTTATAGATTCTCCTCCATGTCTCTAAATCTCTTACAAATTCTCCTCCATCTCTCTAAATCTCTTACAGATTCTCCTCCATCTCTCTAAATCTCTTACCAATTCTTCTCCATCCCTCTAAATCTCTTACCAATTCTCCTCCATCCCTCTAAATCTCTTACCAATTCTCCCAGCATCTTGAAGCTGAATCTTCAACATCTCCATGGGAGTCGTGACGATAACCTGTGATGATAAACACAAACACAAAATTAAAATAACTGACAGCAACATTTGACAAGGTGTTATGACCAGGGGTGGGATATGTTCTGTGGGATAGGTACAGGTGTAGGATCTTCATTTGACCATCCTTTTGTGGCAGGAAATGTCCCTCACGGCAGGAAATGCAAACTTGTAGTGTGTTCAAGGTTTAAACAGGCTTCTAAAGTTTGTAATTTCTAATTTCTCATTTCAGACTTGATTTGACCTAACTAAAAATGGATCATATCAACCCTTACAAAAATGTCCATTAATTATAATCCAAACTATAATTCATATTTCCTGTTGCTGCAGGATTATTTTCCTGCTGTGAGAAACTGATCAAATTAAGATCTTATGTGGGCCTTTATTACTCAACCACATCAGCACCAGAGGACTGGTTAGAAGTCTACATTTACACTAGAGGACTGGTTAGAAGTCTACATCAGCACTAGAGGACTGGTTAGAAGTCTACATTTACACTAGAGGACTGGTTAGAAGTCTACATTTACACTAGAGGACTGGTTAGAAGTCTACATCAGCACTAGAGGACTGGTTAGAAGTCTACATTTACACTAGAGGACTGGTTAGAAGTCTACATTTACACTAGAGGACTGGTTAGAAGTCTACATTTACACTAGAGGACTGGTTAGAAGTCTACATTTACACTAGAGGACTGGTTAGAAGTCTACATTTACACTAGAGGACTGGTTAGAAGTCTACATCAACACTAGAGGACTGGTTAGAAGTCTACATTTACACTAGAGGACTGGTTAGAAGTCTACATTTACACTAGAGGACTGGTTAGAAGTCTACATTTACACTAGAGGACTGGTTAAAGTCTATCTACATCAGCACTAGAGGCCTGGTTAGAAGTCTACATCAGCACTAGAGGACTGGTTAGAAGTCTACATCAGCACTAGAGGACTGGTTAGAAGTCTATCTACATCAGCACTAGAGGACTGGTTAGAAGTCTACATTTACACTAGAGGACTGGTTAGAAGTCTACATTTACACTAGAGGACTGGTTAGAAGTCTACATTTACACTAGAGGACTGGTTAGAAGTCTACATCAACACTAGAGGACTGGTTAGAAGTCTACATCAACACTAGAGGACTGGTTGGAAGTCTACATCAACACTAGAGGACTGGTTAGAAGTCTACATCAGCACTAGAGGACTGGTTAGAAGTCTATCTACATCAGCACTAGAGGACTGGTTAGAAGTCTACATCAGCACTAGAGGACTGGTTAGAAGTCTACATCAGCACTAGAGGACTGGTTAGAAGTCTACATCAACACTAGAGGACTGGTTAGAAGTCTACATCACCACTAGAGGACTGGTTAGAAGTCTACATCAGCACTAGAGGACTGGTTAGAAGTCTATCTACATTTACACTAGAGGACTGGTTAGAAGTCTACATCAACACTAGAGGCCTGGTTAGAAGTCTACATCAGCACTAGAGGACTGGTTAGAAGTCTACATCAGCACTAGAGGACTGGTTAGAAGTCTATCTACATCAGCACTAGAGGACTGGTTAGAAGTCTACATTTACACTAGAGGACTGGTTAGAAGTCTACATCAACACTAGAGGACTGGTTAGAAGTCTACATTTACACTAGAGGACTGGTTAGAAGTCTACATTTACACTAGAGGACTGGTTAGAAGTCTACATCACCACTAGAGGACTGGTTAGAAGTCTACATCAGCACTAGAGGACTGGTTAGAAGTCTATCTACATTTACACTAGAGGACTGGTTAGAAGTCTACATCAACACTAGAGGCCTGGTTAGAAGTCTACATCAACACTAGAGGACTGGTAAGAAGTCTACATCAGCACTAGAGGACTGGTTAGAAGTCTACATCAGCACTAGAGGACTGGTTAGAAGTCTACATCAGCACTAGAGGACTGGTTAGAAGTCTACATCAGCACTAGAGGACTGGTTAGAAGTCTACATCAGCACTAGAGGACTGGTTAGAAGTCTACATCAGCACTAGAGGACTGGTTAGAAGTCTACATTTACACTAGAGGACTGGTTAGAAGTCTACATTTACACTAGAGGACTGGTTAGAAGTCTACATCAGCACTAGAGGACTGGTTAGAAGTCTACATTTAAACTAGAGGACTGGTTAGAAGTCTACATTTACATTAGAGGACTGGTTAGAAGTCTACATCAGCACTAGAGGACTGGTTAGAAGTCTACATTTACACTAGAGGACTGGTTAGAAGTCTACATTTACACTAGAGGACTGGTTAGAAGTCTACATTTACACTAGAGGACTGGTTAGAAGTCTACATTTACACTAGAGGACTGGTTAGAAGTCTACATTCAGCACTAGAGGACTGGTTAGAAGTCTACATTTCAGCACTAGAGGACTGGTTAGAAGTCTACATCAGCACTAGAGGACTGGTTAGAAGTCTACATTTACACTAGAGGACTGGTTAGAAGTCTACATTTACACTAGAGGACTGGTTAGAAGTCTACATTTACACTAGAGGACACATCAACACTAGAGGACTGGTTAGAAGTCTATATCAACACTAGAGGACTGGTTAGAAGTCTACATTTACACTAGAGGACTGGTTAGAAGTCTATCACATCAGCACTAGAGGACTGGTTAGAAGTCTACATCAGCACTAGAGGACTGGTTAGAAGTCTACATCAGCACTAGAGGACTGGTTAGAAGTCTACATCAGCACTAGAGGACTGGTTAGAAGTCTACATCAACACTAGAGGACTGGTTAGAAGTCTACATCACCACTAGAGGACTGGTTAGAAGTCTACATCAGCACTAGAGGACTGGTTAGAAGTCTATCATCATTTACACTAGAGGACTGGTTAGAAGTCTACATTTACACTAGAGGCCTGGTTAGAAGTCTACATTCAGCACTAGAGGACTGGTTAGAAGTCTACATCAGCACTAGAGGACTGGTTAGAAGTCTACATCTACATCAGCACTAGAGGACTGGTTAGAAGTCTACATTTACACTAGAGGACTGGTTAGAAGTCTACATTTACACTAGAGGACTGGTTAGAAGTCTACATTTACACTAGAGGACTGGTTAGAAGTCTACATTTACACTAGAGGACTGGTTAGAAGTCTACATTTACACTAGAGGACTGGTTAGAAGTCTACATTTACACTAGAGGACTGGTTAGAAGTCTACATTTACACTAGAGGACTGGTTAGAAGTCTACATCTAGAGGACTGGTTAGAAGTCTCATTTACACTAGAGGACTGGTTAGAAGTCTACATCAACACTAGAGGACTGGTTAGAAGTCTACATTTACACTAGAGGACTGGTTAGAAGTCTACATTTACACTAGAGGACTGGTTAAAGTATATCTACATCAGCACTAGAGGACTGGTTAGAAGTCTACATCAGCACTAGAGGACTGGTTAGAAGTCTACATCAGCACTAGAGGACTGAAGTCTACATCAGCACTAGAGGACTGGTTAGAAGTCTACATCAGCACTAGAGGACTGGTTAGAAGTCTACAAGCACTAGAGGACTGGTTAGAAGTCTACATTTACACTAGAGGACTGGTTAGAAGTCTACATTTACACTAGAGGACTGGTTAGAAGTCTACATTTACACTAGAGGACTGGTTAGAAGTCTAATGGTTAATCATTTACACTAGAGGACTGGTTAGAAGTCTACATTTACACTAGAGGACTGGTTAGAAGTCTACATTTACACTAGAGGACTGGTTAGAAGTCTACATTTACACTAGAGGACTGGTTAGAAGTCTACATTTACACTAGAGGACTGGTTAGAAGTCTACATTTACACTAGAGGACTGGTTAGAAGTCTACATTTACACTAGAGGACTGGTTAGAAGTCTACATTTACACTAGAGGACTGGTTAGAAGTCTACATTTACACTAGAGGACTGGTTAGAAGTCTACATTTACACTAGAGGACTGGTTAGAAGTCTACATTTACACTAGAGGACTGGTTAAAGTCTATCTACATCAGCACTAGAGGACTGGTTAGAAGTCTACATTTACACTAGAGGACTGGTTAGAAGTCTACATTTACACTAGAGGACTGGTTAGAAGTCTACATCAGCACTAGAGGACTGGTTAGAAGTCTACATTTACACTAGAGGACTGGTTAGAAGTCTACATTTACACTAGAGGACTGGTTAGAAGTCTACATTTACACTAGAGGACTGGTTAGAAGTCTACATTTACACTAGAGGACTGGTTAGAAGTATACATTTACACTAGAGGACTGGGTAGAAGTCTACATCAACACTAGAGGACTGGTTAGAAGTCTACATCAGCACTAGAGGACTGGTTAGAAGTCTACATCAGCACTAGAGGACTGGTTAGAAGTCTATCTACATCAGCACTAGAGGACTGGTTAGAAGTCTACATTTACACTAGAGGACTGGTTAGAAGTCTACATCAACACTAGAGGACTGGTTAGAAGTCTACATTTACACTAGAGGACTGGTTAGAAGTCTACATTTACACTAGAGGACTGGTTAGAAGTCTACATTTACACTAGAGGACTGGTTAGAAGTCTACATCAACACTAGAGGACTGGTTAGAAGTCTATATCAACACTAGAGGACTGGTTGGAAGTCTACATCAACACTAGAGGACTGGTTAGAAGTCTACATCAGCACTAGAGGACTGGTTAGAAGTCTATCTACATCAGCACTAGAGGACTGGTTAGAAGTCTACATCAGCACTAGAGGACTGGTTAGAAGTCTACATCAGCACTAGAGGACTGGTTAGAAGTCTACATCAGCACTAGAGGACTGGTTAGAAGTCTACATCAGCACTAGAGGACTGGTTAGAAGTCTACATCAACACTAGAGGACTGGTTAGAAGTCTACATCACCACTAGAGGACTGGTTAGAAGTCTACATCAGCACTAGAGGACTGGTTAGAAGTCTACATCAACACTAGAGGACTGGTAAGAAGTCTACATCAGCACTAGAGGACTGGTTAGAAGTCTACATCAGCACTAGAGGACTGGTTAGAAGTCTAGTCTACAGCACTAGAGGACTGGTTAGAAGTCTACATTTACACTAGAGGACTGGTTAGAAGTCTACATTACACTAGAGGACTGGTTAGAAGTCTACATCAGCACTAGAGGACTGGTTAGAAGTCTACATCAGCACTAGAGGACTGGTTAGAAGTCTACACTTTACACTAGAGGACTGGTTAGAAGTCTACATTTACACTAGAGGACTGGTTAGAAGTCTACATTTACACTAGAGGACTGGTTAGAAGTCTACATTTACACTAGAGGACTGGTTAGAAGTCTACATTTACACTAGAGGACTGGTTAGAAGTCTACATTTACACTAGAGGACTGGTTAGAAGTCTACATTTACACTAGAGGACTGGTTAGAAGTCTACATTTACACTAGAGGACTGGTTAGAAGTCTACATCAACACTAGAGGACTGGTTAGAAGTACACTAGAGGACTGGTTAGAAGTCTACATTTACACTAGAGGACTGGTTAGAAGTCTACATCAGCACTAGAGGACTGGTTAGAAGTCTACATCAGCACTAGAGGACTGGTTAGAAGTCTACATCAGCACTAGAGGACTGGTTAGAAGTCTATCTACATTTACACTAGAGGACTGGTTAGAAGTCTACATCAGCACTAGAGGACTGGTTAGAAGTCTACATCAGCACTAGAGGACTGGTTAGAAGTCTACATTTACACTAGAGGACTGGTTAGAAGTCTACATTTACATTAGAGGACTGGTTAGAAGTCTACATCAGCACTAGAGGACTGGTTAGAAGTCTACATTTACACTAGAGGACTGGTTAGAAGTCTACATTTACACTAGAGGACTGGTTAGAAGTCTACATTTACACTAGAGGACTGGTTAGAAGTCTACATTTACACTAGAGGACTGGTTAGAAGTCTACATTTACACTAGAGGACTGGTTAGAAGTCTACATTTACACTAGAGGACTGGTTAGAAGTCTACATTTACACTAGAGGACTGGTTAGAAGTCTACATCAACACTAGAGGACTGGTTAGAAGTCTACATTTACACTAGAGGACTGGTTAGAAGTCTACATTTACACTAGAGGACTGGTTAGAAGTCTACATTTACACTAGAGGACTGGTTAAAGTCTACATCAGCACTAGAGGACTGGTTAGAAGTCTACATTTACACTAGAGGACTGGTTAGAAGTCTACATTTACACTAGAGGACTGGTTAGAAGTCTACATCAGCACTAGAGGACTGGTTAGAAGTCTACATTTACACTAGAGGACTGGTTAGAAGTCTACATTTACACTAGAGGACTGGTTAGAAGTCTACATTTACACTAGAGGACTGGTTAGAAGTCTACATTTACACTAGAGGACTGGTTAGAAGTCTACATTTACACTAGAGGACTGGTTAGAAGTCTACATCAACACTAGAGGAGAAGTCTACATCAGCACTAGAGGACTGGTTAGAAGTCTACATCAGCACTAGAGGACTGGTTAGAAGTCTATCTACATCAGCACTAGAGGACTGGTTAGAAGTCTACATTTACACTAGAGGACTGGTTAGAAGTCTACATCAACACTAGAGGACTGGTTAGAAGTCTACATTTACACTAGAGGACTGGTTAGAAGTCTACATTTACACTAGAGGACTGGTTAGAAGTCTACATTTACACTAGAGGACTGGTTAGAAGTCTACATCAACACTCTAGTCATCAACACTAGAGGACTGGTTAGAAGTCTACATCAACACTAGAGGACTGGTTAGAAGTCTACATCAGCACTAGAGGACTGGTTAGAAGTCTACATCAGCACTAGAGGACTGGTTAGAAGTCTACATCAGCACTAGAGGACTGTTAGAAGTCTACATCAGCACTAGAGGACTGGTTAGAAGTCTACATCAGCACTAGAGGACTGGTTAGAAGTCTACATCAGTAGAGGACTGGTTAGAAGTCTACATCAACACTAGAGGACTGGTTAGAAGTCTACATCACCACTAGAGGACTGGTTAGAAGTCTACATCAGCACTAGAGGACTGGTTAGAAGTCTACATTTACACTAGAGGACTGGTTAGAAGTCTACATCAGCACTAGAGGACTGGTTAGAAGTCTACATCAGCACTAGAGGACTGGTTAGAAGTCTACATCAGCACTAGAGGACTGGTTAGAAGTCTACATCAGCACTAGAGGACTGGTTAGAAGTCTACATTTACACTAGAGGACTGGTTAGAAGTCTACATCAGCACTAGAGGACTGGTTAGAAGTCTACATTTACACTAGAGGACTGGTTAGAAGTCTACATTTACACTAGAGGACTGGTTAGAAGTCTACATTTACACTAGAGGACTGGTTAGAAGTCTACATTTACACTAGAGGACTGGTTAGAAGTCTACATTTACACTAGAGGACTGGTTAGAAGTCTACATCAACACTAGAGGACTGGTTAGAAGTCTACATTTACACTAGAGGACTGGTTAGAAGTCTACATTTACACTAGAGGACTGGTTAGAAGTCTACATTTACACTAGAGGACTGGTGAAAGTCTATCTACATCAGCACTAGAGGACTGGTTAGAAGTCTACATCAGCACTAGAGGACTGGTTAGAAGTCTACATCAGCACTAGAGGACTGGTTAGAAGTCTACATCAGCACTAGAGGACTGGTTAGAAGTCTATCTACATCAGCACTAGAGGACTGGTTAGAAGTCTACATTTACACTAGAGGACTGGTTAGAAGTCTACATCAACACTAGAGGACTGGTTAGAAGTCTACATTTACACTAGAGGACTGGTTAGAAGTCTACATTTACACTAGAGGACTGGTTAGAAGTCTACATTTACACTAGAGGACTGGTTAGAAGTCTACATCAACACTAGAGGAGAAGTCTACATCAACACTAGAGGACTGGTTAGAAGTCTACATCAACACTAGAGGAGAAGTCTACATCAACACTAGAGGACTGGTTAGAAGTCTACATCAGCACTAGAGGACTGGTTAGAAGTCTATCTACATCAGCACTAGAGGACTGGTTAGAAGTCTACATTTACACTAGAGGACTGGTTAGAAGTCTACATCAACACTAGAGGACTGGTTAGAAGTCTAGAGGACTGGTTGGAAGTCTACATCAACACTAGAGGACTGGTTAGAAGTCTACATCAACACTAGAGGACTGGTTAGAAGTCTACATTTACACTAGAGGACTGGTTAGAAGTCTACATCATTTACACTAGAGGACTGGTTAGAAGTCTACATCAGCACTAGAGGACTGGTTAGAAGTCTACATCAGCACTAGAGGACTGGTTAGAAGTCTACATCAACACTAGAGGACTGGTTAGAAGTCTACATCAGCACTAGAGGACTGGTTAGAAGTCTACACTAGAGGACTGGTTAGAAGTCTACATTTACACTAGAGGACTGGTTAGAAGTCTATATCAACACTAGAGGACTGGTTGGAAGTCTACATCAACACTAGAGGACTGGTTAGAAGTCTACATCAGCACTAGAGGACTGGTTAGAAGTCTATCTACATCAGCACTAGAGGACTGGTTAGAAGTCTACATCAGCACTAGAGGACTGGTTAGAAGTCTACATCAGCACTAGAGGACTGGTTAGAAGTCTACATCAACACTAGAGGACTGGTTAGAAGTCTACATCACCACTAGAGGACTGGTTAGAAGTCTACATCAGCACTAGAGGACTGGTTAGAAGTCTACATCAACACTAGAGGACTGGTTAGAAGTCTACATCAGGACTGACTGGTTAGAAGTCTACATACATTTACACTAGAGGACTGGTTAGAAGTCTACATCAGCACTAGAGGACTGGTTAGAAGTCTACATTTACACTAGAGGACTGGTTAGAAGTCTACATCAACACTAGAGGACTGGTTAGAAGTCTACATCAACACTAGAGGACTGGTAAGAAGTCTACATCAGCACTAGAGGACTGGTTAGAAGTCTACATCAGCACTAGAGGACTGGTTAGAAGTCTACATCAGCACTAGAGGACTGGTTAGAAGTCTACATCAGCACTAGAGGACTGGTTAGAAGTCTACATCAGCACTAGAGGACTGGTTAGAAGTCTACATCAGCACTAGAGGACTGGTTAGAAGTCTACATCAGCACTAGAGGACTGGTTAGAAGTCTACATTTACACTAGAGGACTGGTTAGAAGTCTACATCAACACTAGAGGACTGGTTAGAAGTCTATATTTAATATAATAATAATATATTTACACTAGAGGACTGGTTAGAAGTCTACATTTACACTAGAGGACTGGTTAGAAGTCTACATTTACACTAGAGGACTGGTTAGAAGTCTACATTTACACTAGAGGACTGGTTAGAAGTCTACATTTACACTAGAGGACTGGTTAGAAGTCTACATTTACACTAGAGGACTGGTTAGAAGTCTACATTTACACTAGAGGACTGGTTAGAAGTCTACATTTACACTAGAGGACTGGTTAGAAGTCTACATCAACACTAGAGGACTGGTTAGAAGTCTATCAACATAGAGGACTGGTTAGAAGTCTACATTTACACTAGAGGACTGGTTAGAAGTCTACATCAGCACTAGAGGACTGGTTAGAAGTCTACATCAGCACTAGAGGACTGGTTAGAAGTCTACATCAGCACTAGAGGACTGGTTAGAAGTCTACATCAGCACTAGAGGACTGGTTAGAAGTCTACATCAGCACTAGAGGACTGGTTAGAAGTCTATCTACATCAGCACTAGAGGACTGGTTAGAAGTCTACATCAGCACTAGAGGACTGGTTAGAAGTCTACATCAGCACTAGAGGACTGGTTAGAAGTCTACATCAACACTAGAGGACTGGTTAGAAGTCTACATCACCACTAGAGGACTGGTTAGAAGTCTACACCAGCACTAGAGGACTGGTTAGAAGTCTATCTACATTTACACTAGAGGACTGGTTAGAAGTCTACATCAACACTAGAGGCCTGGTTAGAAGTCTACATCAACACTAGAGGACTGGTAAGAAGTCTATCTACATCAGCACTAGAGGACTGGTTAGAAGTCTACATCAGCACTAGAGGACTGGTTAGAAGTCTACATCAGCACTAGAGGACTGGTTAGAAGTCTACATCAGCACTAGAGGACTGGTTAGAAGTCTACATCAGCACTAGAGGACTGGTTAGAAGTCTACATTTACACTAGAGGACTGGTTAGAAGTCTACATCAACACTAGAGGACTGGTTAGAAGTCTACATCAACACTAGAGGACTGGTAAGAAGTCTACATCAGCACTAGAGGACTGGTTAGAAGTCTACATTTACACTAGAGGACTGGTTAGAAGTCTATCTACATCAGCACTAGAGGACTGGTTAGAAGTCTACATCAACACTAGAGGACTGGTTAGAAGTAGAGGACTGGTTAAGTCTACATCAGCACTAGAGGACTGGTTAGAAGTCTACATCAGCACTAGAGGACTGGTTACATCTACACTAGAGGACTGGTTAGAAGTCTACATCAACACTAGAGGACTGGTTAGAAGTCTACATCAGCACTAGAGGAATGGTTAGAAGTCTATCTACATCAGCACTAGAGGACTGGTTAGAAGTCTACATTTACACTAGAGGACTGGTTAGAAGTCTACATTTACACTAGAGGACTGGTTAGAAGTCTACATCAACACTAGAGGACTGGTTAGAAGTCTATATCAACACTAGAGGACTGGTTAGAAGTCTACATCAGCACTAGAGGACTGGTTAGAAGTCTACATCAGCACTAGAGGACTGGTTAGAAGTCTACATCAGCACTAGAGGACTGGTTAGAAGTCTACATCAGCACTAGAGGACTGGTTAGAAGTCTACATCAGCACTAGAGGACTGGTTAGAAGTCTACATCAGCACTAGAGGACTGGTTAGAAGTCTACATCAGCACTAGAGGACTGGTTAGAAGTCTACATTTACACTAGAGGACTGGTTAGAAGTCTACATCAACACTAGAGGACTGGTTAGAAGTCTATATTTAATATAATAATAATAATATATTTACACTAGAGGACTGGTTAGAAGTCTACATTTACACTAGAGGACTGGTTAGAAGTCTACATTTACACTAGAGGACTGGTTAGAAGTCTACATTTACACTAGAGGACTGGTTAGAAGTCTACATTTACACTAGAGGACTGGTTAGAAGTCTACATCAACACTAGAGGACTGGTTAGAAGTCTATATCAACACTAGAGGACTGGTTGGAAGTCTACATCAACACTAGAGGACTGGTTAGAAGTCTACATCAGCACTAGAGGACTGGTTAGAAGTCTATCTACATCAGCACTAGAGGACTGGTTAGAAGTCTACATCAGCACTAGAGGACTGGTTAGAAGTCTACATCAGCACTAGAGGACTGGTTAGAAGTCTACATCAACACTAGAGGACTGGTTAGAAGTCTACATCACCACTAGAGGACTGGTTAGAAGTCTACATCAGCACTAGAGGACTGGTTAGAAGTCTATCTACATTTACACTAGAGGACTGGTTAGAAGTCTACATCAGCACTAGAGGACTGGTTAGAAGTCTACATCAGCACTAGAGGACTGGTTAGAAGTCTACATCAGCACTAGAGGACTGGTTAGAAGTCTATCTACATCAGCACTAGAGGACTGGTTAGAAGTCTACATTTACACTAGAGGACTGGTTAGAAGTCTACATCAACACTAGAGGACTGGTTAGAAGTCTACATTTACACTAGAGGACTGGTTAGAAGTCTACATCTACACTAGAGGACTGGTTAGAAGTCTACATCAGCACTAGAGGACTGGTTAGAAGTCTACATCAGCACTAGAGGACTGGTTAGAAGTCTATCTACATCAGCACTAGAGGACTGGTTAGAAGTCTACATCAACACTAGAGGCCTGGGTTACATCAACACTAGAGGCCTGGTTAGAAGTCTACATCAACACTAGAGGACTGGTAAGAAGTCTACATCAGCACTAGAGGACTGGTTAGAAGTCTACATCAGCACTAGAGGACTGGTTAGAAGTCTACATCAGCACTAGAGGACTGGTTAGAAGTCTACATCAGCACTAGAGGACTGGTTAGAAGTCTACATCAGCACTAGAGGACTGGTTAGAAGTCTACATCAGCACTAGAGGACTGGTTAGAAGTCTACATTTACACTAGAGGACTGGTTAGAAGTCTACATCAACACTAGAGGACTGGTTAGAAGTCTATATTTACACTAGAGGACTGGTTAGAAGTCTACATTTACACTAGAGGACTGGTTAGAAGTCTACATTTACACTAGAGGACTGGTTAGAAGTCTACATTTACACTAGAGGACTGGTTAGAAGTCTACATTTCTAGAGGACTGGTTAGAAGTCTACATTTACACTAGAGGACTGGTTAGAAGTCTACATTTACACTAGAGGACTGGTTAGAAGTCTACATTTACACTAGAGGACTGGTTAGAAGTCTACATTTACACTAGAGGACTGGTTAGAAGTCTACATTTACACTAGAGGACTGGTTAGAAGTCTACATTTACACTAGAGGACTGGTTAGAAGTCTACATCAACACTAGAGGACTGGTTAGAAGTCTACATTTACACTAGAGGACTGGTTAGAAGTCTACATTTACACTAGAGGACTGGTTAAAGTATATCTACATCAGCACTAGAGGACTGGTTAGAAGTCTACATCAGCACTAGAGGACTGGTTAGAAGTCTACATCAGCACTAGAGGACTGGTTAGAAGTCTACATCAGCACTAGAGGACTGGTTAGAAGTCTACATCAGCACTAGAGGACTGGTTAGAAGTCTACATCAGCACTAGAGGACTGGTTAGAAGTCTACATTTACACTAGAGGACTGGTTAGAAGTCTACATTTACACTAGAGGACTGGTTAGAAGTCTACATCAGCACTAGAGGACTGGTTAGAAGTCTATACATCATAATAATAATATATTTACACTAGAGGACTGGTTAGAAGTCTACATTTACACTAGAGGACTGGTTAGAAGTCTACATTTACACTAGAGGACTGGTTAGAAGTCTACATTTACACTAGAGGACTGGTTAGAAGTCTACATTTACACTAGAGGACTGGTTAGAAGTCTACATTTACACTAGAGGACTGGTTAGAAGTCTACATTTACACTAGAGGACTGGTTAGAAGTCTACATCAACACTAGAGGACTGGTTAGAAGTATACATTTACACTAGAGGACTGGTTAGAAGTCTACATTTACACTAGAGGACTGGTTAGAAGTCTACATTTACACTAGAGGACTGGTTAAAGTCTATCTACATCAGCACTAGAGGACTGGTTAGAAGTCTACATTTACACTAGAGGACTGGTTAGAAGTCTACATTTACACTAGAGGACTGGTTAGAAGTCTACATCAGCACTAGAGGACAAGTCTACATTTACACTAGAGGACTGGTTAGAAGTCTACATTACACTAGAGGACTGGTTAGAAGTCTACATTCACACTAGAGGACTGGTTAGAAGTCTACATTTACACTAGAGGACTGGTTAGAAGTCTACATTTACACTAGAGGATAGAAGTCTACATCAGCACTAGAGGACTGGTTAGAAGTCTACATCAGCACTAGAGGACTGGTTAGAAGTCTACATCAGCACTAGAGGACTGGTTAGAAGTCTACATCAGCACTAGAGGACTGGTTAGAAGTCTACATTTACACTAGAGGACTGGTTAGAAGTCTACATCAACACTAGAGGACTGGTTAGAAGTCTACATTTACACTAGAGGACTGGTTAGAAGTCTACATTTACACTAGAGGACTGGTTAGAAGTCTACATTTACACTAGAGGACTGGTTAGAAGTCTACATTTACACTAGAGGACTGGTTAGAAGTCTACATTTACACTAGAGGACTGGTTAGAAGTCTACATTTACACTAGAGGACTGGTTAGAAGTCTACATTTACACTAGAGGACTGGTTAGAAGTCTACATTTACACTAGAGGACTGGTTAGAAGTCTACATTTACACTAGAGGACTGGTTAGAAGTCTACATTTACACTAGAGGACTGGTTAGAAGTCTACATCAACACTAGAGGACTGGTTAGAAGTCTACATTTACACTAGAGGCCTGGTTAGAAGTCTACATTTACACTAGAGGCCTGGTTAGAAGTCTACATTTACACTAGAGGACTGGTTAGAAGTCTACATTTACACTAGAGGACTGGTTAAAGTATATCTACATCAGCACGAGAGGACTGGTTAGAAGTCTACATCAGCACTAGAGGACTGGTTAGAAGTCTACATCAGCACTAGAGGACTGGTTGGAAGTCTACATCAGCACTAGAGGACTGGTTAGAAGTCTACATCAGCACTAGAGGACTGGTTAGAAGTCTACATCAGCACTAGAGGACTGGTTAGAAGTCTACATTTACACTAGAGGACTGGTTAGAAGTCTACATTTACACTAGAGGACTGGTTAGAAGTCTACATCAACACTAGAGGACTGGTTAGAAGTCTATATTTAATATAATAATAATAATATATTTACACTAGAGGACTGGTTAGAAGTCTACATTTACACTAGAGGACTGGTTAGAAGTCTACATTTACACTAGAGGACTGGTTAGAAGTCTACATTTACACTAGAGGACTGGTTAGAAGTCTACATTTACACTAGAGGACTGGTTAGAAGTCTACATTTACACTAGAGGACTGGTTAGAAGTCTACATTTACACTAGAGGACTGGTTAGAAGTCTACATCAACACTAGAGGACTGGTTAGAAGTCTACATTTACACTAGAGGACTGGTTAGAAGTCTACATTTACACTAGAGGACTGGTTAGAAGTCTACATTTACACTAGAGGACTGGTTAAAGTCTATCTACATCAGCACTAGAGGACTGGTTAGAAGTCTACATTTACACTAGAGGACTGGTTAGAAGTCTACATTTACACTAGAGGACTGGTTAGAAGTCTACATCAGCACTAGAGGACTGGTTAGAAGTCTACATTTACACTAGAGGACTGGTTAGAAGTCTACATTTACACTAGAGGACTGGTTAGAAGTCTACATCAACACTAGAGGACTGGTTAGAAGTCTACATTTACACTAGAGGACTGGTTAGAAGTCTACATCTACACTAGAGGCCTGGTTAGAAGTCTACATCAGCACTAGAGGACTGGTTAGAAGTCTACATCAGCACTAGAGGACTGGTTAGAAGTCTATCTACATCAGCACTAGAGGACTGGTTAGAAGTCTACATTTACACTAGAGGACTGGTTAGAAGTCTACATCAACACTAGAGGACTGGTTAGAAGTCTACATTTACACTAGAGGACTGGTTAGAAGTCTACATTTACACTAGAGGACTGGTTAGAAGTCTACATTTACACTAGAGGACTGGTTAGAAGTCTACATTACACTAGAGGACTGGTTAGAAGTCTACATTTACACTAGAGGACTGGTTAGAAGTCTACATCAGCACTAGAGGACTGGTTAGAAGTCTACATTTACACTAGAGGACTGGTTAGAAGTCTACATTTACACTAGAGGACTGGTTAGAAGTCTACATTTACACTAGAGGACATCTACATTTACACTAGAGGACTGGTTAGAAGTCTACATTTACACTAGAGGACTGGTTAGAAGTCTACATCAACACTAGAGGCCTGGTTAGAAGTCTACATCAGCACTAGAGGACTGGTTAGAAGTCTACATCAGCACTAGAGGACTGGTTAGAAGTCTATCTACATCAGCACTAGAGGACTGGTTAGAAGTCTACATTTACACTAGAGGACTGGTTAGAAGTCTACATCAACACTAGAGGACTGGTTAGAAGTCTACATTTACACTAGAGGACTGGTTAGAAGTCTACATTTACACTAGAGGACTGGTTAGAAGTCTACATTTACACTAGAGGACTGGTTAGAAGTCTACATCAACACTAGAGGACTGGTTAGAAGTCTATATCAACACTAGAGGACTGGTTGGAAGTCTACATCAACACTAGAGGACTGGTTAGAAGTCTACATCAGCACTAGAGGACTGGTTAGAAGTCTATCTACATCAGCACTAGAGGACTGGTTAGAAGTCTACATCAGCACTAGAGGACTGGTTAGAAGTCTACATCAGCACTAGAGGACTGGTTAGAAGTCTACATCAGCACTAGAGGACTGGTTAGAAGTCTACATCAGCACTAGAGGACTGGTTAGAAGTCTACATCACACTAGAGGACTGGTTAGAAGTCTACATCACCACTAGAGGACTGGTTAGAAGTCTACATCAGCACTAGAGGACTGGTTAGAAGTCTATCTACATTTACACTAGAGGACTGGTTAGAAGTCTACATCAACACTAGAGGCCTGGTTAGAAGTCTACATCAGCACTAGAGGACTGGTTAGAAGTCTACATCAGCACTAGAGGACTGGTTAGAAGTCTATCTACATCAGCACTAGAGGACTGGTTAGAAGTCTACATTTACACTAGAGGACTGGTTAGAAGTCTACATCAGCACTAGAGGACTGGTTAGAAGTCTACATTTACACTAGAGGACTGGTTAGAAGTCTACATTTACACTAGAGGACTGGTTAGAAGTCTACATTTACACTAGAGGACTGGTTAGAAGTCTACATTTACACTAGAGGACTGGTTAGAAGTCTACATTTACACTAGAGGACTGGTTAGAAGTCTACATCAACACTAGAGGACTGGTTAGAAGTCTACATTTACACTAGAGGACTGGTTAGAAGTCTACATTTACACTAGAGGACTGGTTAGAAGTCTACATTTACACTAGAGGACTGGTGAAAGTCTATCTACATCAGCACTAGAGGACTGGTTAGAAGTCTACATCAGCACTAGAGGACTGGTTAGAAGTCTACATCAGCACTAGAGGACTGGTTAGAAGTCTACATCAGCACTAGAGGACTGGTTAGAAGTCTATCTACATCAGCACTAGAGGACTGGTTAGAAGTCTACATTTACACTAGAGGACTGGTTAGAAGTCTACATCAACACTAGAGGACTGGTTAGAAGTCTACATTTACACTAGAGGACATACATTTACACTAGAGGACTGGTTAGAAGTCTACATTTACACTAGAGGACTGGTTAGAAGTCTACATCAACACTAGAGGACTGGTTAGAAGTCTACATCAACACTAGAGGACTGGTTAGAAGTCTACATCAACACTAGAGGACTGGTTAGAAGTCTACATCAACACTAGAGGACGGGTTAGAAGTCTACATCAACACTAGAGGACTGGTTAGAAGTCTACATCAGCACTAGAGGACTGGTTAGAAGTCTATCTACATCAGCACTAGAGGACTGGTTAGAAGTCTACATTTACACTAGAGGACTGGTTAGAAGTCTACATTTACACTAGAGGACTGGTTAGAAGTCTACATCAACACTAGAGGACTGGTTAGAAGTCTACATCAACACTAGAGGACTGGTTAGAAGTCTACATCAACACTAGAGGACTGGTTGGAAGTCTACATCAACACTAGAGGACTGGTTAGAAGTCTACATCAACACTAGAGGACTGGTTAGAAGTCTACATCAGCACTAGAGGACTGGTTAGAAGTCTATCTACATCAGCACTAGAGGACTGGTTAGAAGTCTACATCAGCACTAGAGGACTGGTTAGAAGTCTACATCAGCACTAGAGGACTGGTTAGAAGTCTACATCAACACTAGAGGACTGGTTAGAAGTCTACATCAGCACTAGAGGACTGGTTAGAAGTCTACATCAGCACTAGAGGACTGGTTAGAAGTCTATCTACATTTACACTAGAGGACTGGTTAGAAGTCTACATCTACACTAGAGGACTGGTTAGAAGTCTACATCAGCACTAGAGGACTGGTTAGAAGTCTACATCAGCACTAGAGGACTGGTTAGAAGTCTACATCAGCACTAGAGGACTGGTTAGAAGTCTACATTTACACTAGAGGACTGGTTAGAAGTCTACATCAACACTAGAGGACTGGTTAGAAGTCTACATTTACACTAGAGGACTGGTTAGAAGTCTACATTTACACTAGAGGACTGGTTAGAAGTCTACATTTACACTAGAGGACTGGTTAGAAGTCTACATCAACACTAGAGGACTGGTTAGAAGTCTACATCAACACTAGAGGACTGGTTAGAAGTCTACATCAACACTAGAGGACTGGTTAGAAGTCTACATCAGCACTAGAGGACTGGTTAGAAGTCTACATCAGCACTAGAGGACTGGTTAGAAGTCTACATCAGCACTAGAGGACTGGTTAGAAGTCTACATCAGCACTAGAGGACTGGTTAGAAGTCTACATCAACACTAGAGGACTGGTTAGAAGTCTACATCAGCACTAGAGGACTGGTTAGAAGTCTACATCAGCACTAGAGGACTGGTTAGAAGTCTACATCAACACTAGAGGACTGGTTAGAAGTCTACATCAGCACTAGAGGACTGGTTAGAAGTCTACATCAGCACTAGAGGACTGGTTAGAAGTCTACATTTACACTAGAGGACTGGTTAGAAGTCTACATCAACACTAGAGGACTGGTTAGAAGTCTACATCAACACTAGAGGACTGGTAAGAAGTCTACATCAGCACTAGAGGACTGGTTAGAAGTCTACATCAGCACTAGAGGACTGGTTAGAAGTCTACATCAGCACTAGAGGACTGGTTAGAAGTCTACATCAGCACTAGAGGACTGGTTAGAAGTCTACATCAGCACTAGAGGACTGGTTAGAAGTCTACATCAGCACTAGAGGACTGGTTAGAAGTCTACATCACACTAGCGGACTAGAGGACTGGTTAGAAGTCTACATTTACACTAGAGGACTGGTTAGAAGTCTACATCAACACTAGAGGACTGGTTAGAAGTCTAGAGGACTGGTTAGAATCATTTACACTAGAGGACTGGTTAGAAGTCTACATTTACACTAGAGGACTGGTTAGAAGTCTACATTTACACTAGAGGACTGGTTAGAAGTCTACATTTACACTAGAGGACTGGTTAGAAGTCTACATTTACACTAGAGGACTGGTTAGAAGTCTACATTTACACTAGAGGACTGGTTAGAAGTCTACATTTACACTAGAGGACTGGTTAGAAGTCTACATCAACACTAGAGGACTGGTTAGAAGTCTACATTTACACTAGAGGACTGGTTAGAAGTCTACATTTACACTAGAGGACTGGTTAAAGTCTATCTACATCAGCACTAGAGGACTGGTTAGAAGTCTACATCAGCACTAGAGGACTGGTTAGAAGTCTACATCAGCACTAGAGGACTGGTTGGAAGTCTACATCAGCACTAGAGGACTGGTTAGAAGTCTACATCAGCACTAGAGGACTGGTTAGAAGTCTACATCAGCACTAGAGGACTGGTTAGAAGTCTATCTACATCAGCACTAGAGGACTGGTTAGAAGTCTACATCAGCACTAGAGGACTGGTTAGAAGTCTACATCAGCACTAGAGGACTGGTTAGAAGTCTACATCAACACTAGAGGACTGGTTAGAAGTCTACATCACCACTAGAGGACTGGTTAGAAGTCTACACCAGCACTAGAGGACTGGTTAGAAGTCTATCTACATTTACACTAGAGGACTGGTTAGAAGTCTACATCAACACTAGAGGCCTGGTTAGAAGTCTACATCAACACTGGAGGTTAGAAGTCTACATCAACACTGGAGGACTGGTAAGAAGTCTATCTACATCAGCACTAGAGGACTGGTTAGAAGTCTACATCAGCACTAGAGGACTGGTTAGAAGTCTACATCAACACTAGAGGACTGGTTAGAAGTCTACATCAGCACTAGAGGACTGGTTAGAAGTCTACATCAGCACTAGAGGACTGGTTAGAAGTCTACATCACACTAGAGGACTGGTTAGAAGTCTACATCAACACTAGAGGACTGGTTAGAAGTCTACATCAACACTAGAGGACTGGTTAGAAGTCTACATCAACACTAGAGGACTGGTTAGAAGTCTACATCAGCACTAGAGGACTGGTTAGAAGTCTATCTACATCACACTAGAGGACTGGTTAGAAGTCTACATCTAGAGGACAGTCTACATCACACTAGAGGACTGGTTAGAAGTCTACATTTACACTAGAGGACTGGTTAGAAGTCTACATCAACACTAGAGGACTGGTTAGAAGTCTACATCAGCACTAGAGGACTGGTTAGAAGTCTACATCAGCACTAGAGGACTGGTTAGAAGTCTACATCAACACTAGAGGACTGGTTAGAAGTCTACATCAACACTAGAGGACTGGTTAGAAGTCTACATCAGCACTAGAGGACTGGTTAGAAGTCTATCTACATTTACACTAGAGGACTGGTTAGAAGTCTACATCAACACTAGAGGACTGGTTAGAAGTCTACATCAACACTAGAGGACTGGTTAGAAGTCTACATCAGCACTAGAGGACTGGTTAGAAGTCTACATCAACACTAGAGGACTGGTTAGAAGTCTACATCAGCACTAGAGGACTGGTTAGAAGTCTACATCAACACTAGAGGACTGGTTAGAAGTCTACATCAACACTAGAGGACTGGTTAGAAGTCTACATCAACACTAGAGGACTGGTTAGAAGTCTACATCAGCACTAGAGGACTGGTTAGAAGTCATTTACACTAGAGGACTGGTTAGAAGTCTACATCAACACTAGAGGACTGGTTAGAAGTCTAATAATCATTTACACTAGAGGACTGGTTAGAAGTCTACATTTACACTAGAGGACTGGTTAGAAGTCTACATTTACACTAGAGGACTGGTTAGAAGTCTACATTTACACTAGAGGACTGGTTAGAAGTCTAGAAGTCTACATTTACACTAGAGGACTGGTTAGAAGTCTACATCAACACTAGAGGACTGAAGTTAGAGGACTGGTTAGAAGTCTACATTTACACTAGAGGACTGGTTAGAAGTCTATCTACATCAGCACTAGAGGACTGGTTAGAAGTCTACATCAGCACTAGAGGACTGGTTAGAAGTCTACATCAGCACTAGAGGACTGAAGTCTACATCAGCACTAGAGGACTGGTTGGAAGTCTACATCAGCACTAGAGGACTGGTTAGAAGTCTACATCAGCACTAGAGGACTGGTTAGAAGTCTACATCAGCACTAGAGGACTGGTTAGAAGTCTATCTACATCAGCACTAGAGGACTGGTTAGAAGTCTACATCAGCACTAGAGGACTGGTTAGAAGTCTACATCAGCACTAGAGGACTGGTTAGAAGTCTACATCACACTAGAGGACTGGTTAGAAGTCTACATCACCACTAGAGGACTGGTTAGAAGTCTACATCAGCACTAGAGGACTGGTTAGAAGTCTATCTACATTTACACTAGAGGACTGGTTAGAAGTCTACATCAACACTAGAGGCCTGGTTAGAAGTCTACATCAACACTAGAGGACTGGTAAGAAGTCTATCTACATCAGCACTAGAGGACTGGTTAGAAGTCTACATCAGCACTAGAGGACTGGTTAGAAGTCTACATCAGCACTAGAGGACTGGTTAGAAGTCTACATCAGCACTAGAGGACTGGTTAGAAGTCTACATCAGCACTAGAGGACTGGTTAGAAGTCTACATCAGCACTAGAGGACTGGTTAGAAGTCTACATTTACACTAGAGGACTGGTTAGAAGTCTACATCAACACTAGAGGACTGGTTAGAAGTCTACATCAACACTAGAGGACTGGTTAGAAGTCTACATCAACACTAGAGGACTGGTTAGAAGTCTACATCAGCACTAGAGGACTGGTTAGAAGTCTACATCAGCACTAGAGGACTGGTTAGAAGTCTACATCAGCACTAGAGGACTGGTTAGAAGTCTACATCAGCACTAGAGGACTGGTTAGAAGTCTACATCACCACTAGAGGACTGGTTAGAAGTCTACATTACACTAGAGGACTGGTTAGAAGTCTACATCAACACTAGAGGACTGGTTAGAAGTCTACATTTACACTAGAGGACTGGTTAGAAGTCTCATTTACACTAGAGGACTGGTTAGAAGTCTACATTTACACTAGAGGACTGGTTAGAAGTCTACATCAACACTAGAGGACTGGTTAGAAGTCTACATTTACACTAGAGGACTGGTTAGAAGTCTACATTTACACTAGAGGACTGGTTAGAAGTCTACATTTACACTAGAGGACTGGTTGAAGTTACACTAGAGGACTGGTTAGAAGTCTACATTTACACTAGAGGACTGGTTAGAAGTCTACATTTACACTAGAGGACTGGTTAGAAGTCTACATCAACACTAGAGGACTGGTTAGAAGTCTACATTTACACTAGAGGACTGGTTAGAAGTCTACATTTACACTAGAGGACTGGTTAGAAGTCTATCTACATCACACTAGAGGACTGGTTAGAAGTCTACATCAACACTAGAGGACTGGTTAGAAGTCTACATCAGCACTAGAGGACTGGTTAGAAGTCTATCTACATCAGCACTAGAGGACTGGTTAGAAGTCTACATCAGCACTAGAGGACTGGTTAGAAGTCTACATCAACACTAGAGGACTGGTTAGAAGTCTACATTTACACTAGAGGACTGGTTAGAAGTCTACATTTACACTAGAGGACTGGTTAGAAGTCTACATTTACACTAGAGGACTGGTTAGAAGTCTACATTTACACTAGAGGACTGGGAAGTCTACATTTACACTAGAGGACTGGTTAGAAGTCTACATCAACACTAGAGGACTGGTTAGAAGTCTACATTTACACTAGAGGACTGGGTCTACATTTACACTAGAGGACTGGTTAGAAGTCTACATTTACACTAGAGGACTGGTTAGAAGTCTACATTTACACTAGAGGACTGGTTAGAAGTCTACATTACACTAGAGGACTGGTTAGAAGTCTACATTTACACTAGAGGACTGGTTAGAAGTCTACATCAACACTAGAGGACTGGTTAGAAGTCTACATTTACACTAGAGGACTGGTTAGAAGTCTACATTTACACTAGAGGACTGGTTAAAGTCTACATCAGCACTAGAGGACTGGTTAGAAGTCTACATCAGCACTAGAGGACTGGTTAGAAGTCTACATCAGCACTAGAGGACTGGTTGGAAGTCTACATCAGCACTAGAGGACTGGTTAGAAGTCTACATCAGCACTAGAGGACTGGTTAGAAGTCTACATCAGCACTAGAGGACTGGTTAGAAGTCTATCTACATCAGCACTAGAGGACTGGTTAGAAGTCTACATCAGCACTAGAGGACTGGTTAGAAGTCTACATCAGCACTAGAGGACTGGTTAGAAGTCTACATCAACACTAGAGGACTGGTTAGAAGTCTACATCACCACTAGAGGACTGGTTAGAAGTCTACACCAGCACTAGAGGACTGGTTAGAAGTCTATCTACATTTACACTAGAGGACTGGTTAGAAGTCTACATCAACACTAGAGGCCTGGTTAGAAGTCTACATCAACACTGGAGGACTGGTAAGAAGTCTATCTACATCAGCACTAGAGGACTGGTAAGAAGTCTATCTACATCAGCACTGGAGGACTGGTTAGAAGTCTACATCAGCACTAGAGGACTGGTTAGAAGTCTACATCAGCACTAGAGGACTGGTTAGAAGTCTACATCAGCACTAGAGGACTGGTTAGAAGTCTACATCAGCACTAGAGGACTGGTTAGAAGTCTACATTTACACTAGAGGACTGGTTAGAAGTCTACATCAACACTAGAGGACTGGTTAGAAGTCTATATCAACACTAGAGGACTGGTTGGAAGTCTACATCAACACTAGAGGACTGGTTAGAAGTCTACATCAGCACTAGAGGACTGGTTAGAAGTCTACATCAGCACTAGAGGACTGGTTAGAAGTCTATCTACATCAGCACTAGAGGACTGGTTAGAAGTCTACATCAGCACTAGAGGACTGGTTAGAAGTCTACATCAACACTAGAGGACTGGTTAGAAGTCTACATCAACACTAGAGGCCTGGTTAGAAGTCTATCTACATCAACACTAGAGGACTGGTTAGAAGTCTACATCAACACTAGAGGACTGGTTAGAAGTCTACATCAGCACTAGAGGACTGGTTAGAAGTCTACATCAGCACTAGAGGACTGGTTAGAAGTCTACATCAACACTAGAGGACTGGTTAGAAGTCTACATCAACACTAGAGGACTGGTTAGAAGTCTATCTACATCTACACTAGAGGACTGGTTAGAAGTCTACATCAACACTAGAGGACTGGTTAGAAGTCTACATCAACACTAGAGGACTGGTAAGAAGTCTATCTACATCAGCACTAGAGGACTGGTTAGAAGTCTACATCAGCACTAGAGGACTGGTTAGAAGTCTACATCAGCACTAGAGGACTGGGTTCAGCACTAGAGGACTGGTTAGAAGTCTACATCAGCACTAGAGGACTGGTTAGAAGTCTACATTACACTAGAGGACTGGTTAGAAGTCTACATCAACACTAGAGGACTGGTTAGAAGTCTACATCAACACTAGAGGACTAGAAGTCTACATCAACACTAGAGGACTGGTTAGAAGTCTACATCAGCACTAGAGGACTGGTTAGAAGTCTATCTACATCAGCACTAGAGGACTGGTTAGAAGTCTACATCAACACTAGAGGACTGGTTAGAAGTCTACATCAACACTAGAGGACTGGTTAGAAGTCTACATCAACACTAGAGGACTGGTTAGAAGTCTACATCAGCACTAGAGGACTGGTTAGAAGTCTATCTACATTTACACTAGAGGACTGGTTAGAAGTCTACATCAGCACTAGAGGACTGGTTAGAAGTCTACATCAGCACTAGAGGACTGGTTAGAAGTCTACATCAGCACTAGAGGACTGGTTAGAAGTCTACATCAGCACTAGAGGACTGGTTAGAAGTCTATCTACATCAGCACTAGAGGACTGGTTAGAAGTCTACATTTACACTAGAGGACTGGTTAGAAGTCTACATTTACACTAGAGGACTGGTTAGAAGTCTACATCAACACTAGAGGACTGGTTAGAAGTCTACATTTACACTAGAGGACTGGTTAGAAGTCTACATTTACACTAGAGGACTGGTTAGAAGTCTACATTTACACTAGAGGACTGGTTAGAAGTCTACATCAACACTAGAGGACTGGTTAGAAGTCTACATCAACACTAGAGGACTGGTTAGAAGTCTACATCAACACTAGAGGACTGGTTAGAAGTCTACATCAACACTAGAGGACTGGTTAGAAGTCTACACTGGTTAGAAGTCTACATCAGCACTAGAGGACTGGTTAGAAGTCTACATCACATTTACACTAGAGGACTGGTTAGAAGTCTACATCAGCACTAGAGGACTGGTTAGAAGTCTACATTTACACTAGAGGACTGGTTAGAAGTCTACATCAACACTAGAGGACTGGTTAGAAGTCTACATCAACACTAGAGGACTGGTTAGAAGTCTACATCAGCACTAGAGGACTGGTTAGAAGTCTACATCAGCACTAGAGGACTGGTTAGAAGTCTACATCAGCACTAGAGGACTGGTTAGAAGTCTACATCAGCACTAGAGGACTGGTTAGAAGTCTACATCAGCACTAGAGGACTGGTTAGAAGTCTACATCAACACTAGAGGACTGGTTAGAAGTCTACATCACACACTAGAGGACTGGTTAGAAGAAGGACTGGTTAGAAGTCTACATCAACACTAGAGGACTGGTTAGAAGTCTACATTTACACTAGAGGACTGGTTAGAAGTCTACATTTACACTAGAGGACTGGTTAGAAGTCTACATTTACACTAGAGGACTGGTTAGAAGTCTACATCAACACTAGAGGACTGGTTAGAAGTCTACATTTACACTAGAGGACTGGTTAGAAGTCTACATTTACACTAGAGGACTGGTTAGAAGTCTACATCAGCACTAGAGGACTGGTTAGAAGTCTACATCAGCACTAGAGGACTGGTTAGAAGTCTACATCAGCACTAGAGGACTGGTTAGAAGTCTACATCAGCACTAGAGGACTGGTTAGAAGTCTACATCAGCACTAGAGGACTAGAAGGACTGGTTAGAAGTCTATCTACATCAGCACTAGAGGACTGGTTAGAAGTCTACATCAGCACTAGAGGACTGGTTAGAAGTCTACATCAGCACTAGAGGACTGGTTAGAAGTCTACATCAACACTAGAGGACTGGTTAGAAGTCTACATCACCACTAGAGGACTGGTTAGAAGTCTATCTACATCAGCACTAGAGGACTGGTTAGAAGTCTATCTACATTTACACTAGAGGACTGGTTAGAAGTCTACATCAACACTAGAGGACTGGTTAGAAGTCTACATCAGCACTAGAGGACTGGTTAGAAGTCTATCTACATCAACACTAGAGGACTGGTTAGAAGTCTATCTACATCAGCACTAGAGGACTGGTTAGAAGTCTACATCAACACTAGAGGACTGGTTAGAAGTCTACATCAGCACTAGAGGACTGGTTAGAAGTCTATCTACATCAACACTAGAGGACTGGTTAGAAGTCTACATTTACACTAGAGGACTGGTTAGAAGTCTACATCAACACTAGAGGACTGGTTAGAAGTCTACATCAACACTAGAGGACTGGTTAGAAGTCTACATCAACACTAGAGGACTGGTTAGAAGTCTACATCAGCACTAGAGGACTGGTTAGAAGTCTACATCAGCACTAGAGGACTGGTTAGAAGTCTATCTACATCAGCACTAGAGGACTGGTTAGAAGAAGTCTACATCAACACTAGAGGACTGGTTAGAAGTCTACATCAACACTAGAGGACTGGTTAGAAGTCTACATCAACACTAGAGGACTGGTTAGAATCAACACTAGAGGACTGGTTAGAAGTAGAGGACTGGTTAGAACTACATCAACACTAGAGGACTGGTTAGAAGTCTACATCAACACTAGAGGACTGGTTAGAAGTCTACATCAACACTAGAGGACTGGTTAGAAGTCTACATCAACACTAGAGGACTGGTTAGAAGTCTACATCAACACTAGAGGACTGGTTAGAAGTCTACATCAACACTAGAGGACTGGTTAGAAGTCTACATCAGCACTAGAGGACTGGTTAGAAGTCTACATCAACACTAGACACTAGAGTCTACATCAGCACTAGAGGACTGGTTAGAAGTCTACATCAACACTAGAGGACTGGTTAGAGAAGTCTACATCAACACTAGAGGACTGGTTAGAAGTCTACTAACATCATTTACACTAGAGGACTGGTTAGAAGTCTACATCAACACTAGAGGAAGTTAGAAGTCTACATCAGCACTAGAGGACTGGTTAGAAGTCTACATTTACACTAGAGGACTGGTTAGAAGTCTACATCAACACTAGAGGACTGGTTAGAAGTCTACATCAACACTAGAGGACTGGTTAGAAGTCTATCTACATCAGCACTAGAGGACTGGTTAGAAGTCTACATCAGCACTAGAGGACTGGTTAGAAGTCTACATCAGCACTAGAGGACTGGTTAGAAGTCTACATCAGCACTAGAGGACTGGTTAGAAGTCTACATCAACACTAGAGGACTGGTTAGAAGTCTCTACATCAGTCTACATCAACACTAGAGGACTGGTTAGAAGTCTACATCAACACTAGAGGACTGGTTAGAAGTCTACATTTACACTAGAGGACTGGTTAGAAGTCTACATCAACACTAGAGGACTGGTTAGAAGTCTACATCTACATCATTTACACTAGAGGACTGGTTAGAAGTCTAGAGGACTGGTTAGAATCTACATTTACACTAGAGGACTGGTTAGAAGTACACTAGAGGACTGGTTAGAAGTCTACATCAACACTAGAGGACTGGTTAGAAGTCTACATACACTAGAGGACTGGTTAGAAGTCTACATCAACACTAGAGGACTGGTTAGAAGTCTCTACATCAGCACTAGAGGACTGGTTAGAAGTCTACATCAGCACTAGAGGACTGGTTAGAAGTCTACATCAGCACTAGAGGACTGGTTAGAAGTCTACATCAGCACTAGAGGACTGGTTAGAAGTCTACATCAGCACTAGAGGACTGGTTAGAAGTCTACATCAGCACTAGAGGACTAGAAGTCTCATACATCACACTAGAGGACTGGTTAGAAGTCTACATCAGCACTAGAGGACTGGTTAGAAGTCTACATCAACACTAGAGGACTGGTTAGAAGTCTACATCAACACTAGAGGACTGGTTAGAAGTCTACATCAACACTAGAGGACTGGTTAGAAGTCTACATCAGCACTAGAGGACTGGTTAGAAGTCTATCTACATTTACACTAGAGGACTGGTTAGAAGTCTACATCAACACTAGAGGACTGGTTAGAAGTCTACATCAACACTAGAGGACTGGTTAGAAGTCTACATCAGCACTAGAGGACTGGTTAGAAGTCTACATCAACACTAGAGGACTGGTTAGAAGTCTACATCAACACTAGAGGACTGGTTAGAAGTCTACATCTACATCAGCACTAGAGGACTGGTTAGAAGTCTACATCAACACTAGAGGACTGGTTAGAAGTCTACATCAACACTAGAGGACTGGTTAGAAGTCTACATCAACACTAGAGGACTGGTTAGAAGTCTACATCAACACTAGAGGACTGGTTAGAAGTCTACATCAACACTAAGGACTGGTTAGAAGTCTACATCAACACTAGAGGACTGGTTAGAAGTCTACATCACACTAGAGGACTGGTTAGAAGTCTATCTACATCAACACTAGAGGACTGGTTAGAAGTCTACATCAGCACTAGAGGACTGGTTAGAAGTCTACATCAACACTAGAGGACTGGTTAGAAGTCTACATCAACACTAGAGGACTGGTTAGAAGTACACTAGAGGACTGGTTAGAAGTCTACATCAACACTAGAGGACTGGTTAGAAGTCTACATCAACACTAGAGGACTGGTTAGAAGTCTATCTCACACTAGAGGACTGGTTAGAAGTCTACATCAACACTAGAGGACTGGTTAGAAGTCTACATCAACACTAGAGGACTGGTTAGAAGTCTACATCAGCACTAGAGGACTGGTTAGAAGTCTACATCAGCACTAGAGGACTGGTTAGAAGTCTACATCAGCACTAGAGGACTGGTTAGAAGTCTACATCACACTAGAGGACTGGTTAGAAGTCTACATCAGCACTAGAGGACTGGTTAGAAGTCTACATTACACTAGAGGACTGGTTAGAAGTCTACATCAACACTAGAGGACTGGTTAGAAGTCTACATCAGCATATAATAATAGAATATATTTACACTAGAGGACTGGTTAGAAGTCTACATTTACACTAGAGGACTGGTTAGAAGTCTACATTTACACTAGAGGACTGGTTAGAAGTCTACATCAACACTAGAGGACTGGTTAGAAGTCTACATTTACACTAGAGGACTGGTTAGAAGTCTACATTTACACTAGAGGACTGGTTAGAAGTCTACATCAACACTAGAGGACTGGTTAGAAGTCTACATTTACACTAGAGGACTGGTTAGAAGTCTACATTTACACTAGAGGACTGGTTAGAAGTCTATCTACATCAGCACTAGAGGACTGCTTAGAAGTCTACATCAACACTAGAGGACTGGTTAGAAGTCTACATCAGCACTAGAGGACTGGTTAGAAGTCTATCTACATCAACACTAGAGGACCGGTTAGAAGTCTACATCAACACTAGAGGACTGGTTAGAAGTCTACATCAACACTAGAGGACTGGTTAGAAGTCTATCTACATCAACACTAGAGGACTGGTTAGAAGTCTACATCAACACTAGAGGACTGGTTAGAAGTCTACATCAACAGTAGAGGACTGGTTAGAAGTCTACATCAACAGTAGAGGACTAGTTAGAAGTCTACATCAACACTAGAGGACTGGTTAGAAGTCTATCTACATCAACACTAGAGGACTGGTTAGAAGTCTACATCAACACTAGAGGACTGGTTAGAAGTCTACATCAACACTAGAGGACTGGTTAGAAGTCTATCTACATCAACACTAGAGGACTGGTTAGAAGTCTATCTACATCAACACTAGAGGACTGGTTAGAAGTCTACATCAGCACTAGAGGACTGGTTAGAAGTCTACATCAGCACTAGAGGACTGGTTAGAAGTCTATCTACATCAGCACTAGAGGACTGGTTAGAATCACATCAGCACTAGAGGACTGGTTAGAAGTCTACATCAACACTAGAGGACTGGTTAGAAGTCTACATCAACACTAGAGGACTGGTTAGAAGTCTACATCAACACTAGAGGACTGGTTAGAAGTCTACATTTACACTAGAGGACTGGTTAGAAGTCTACATCAACACTAGAGGACTGGTTAGAAGTCTACATCAACACTAGAGGACTGGTTAGAAGTCTACATCAACACTAGAGGACTGGTTAGAAGTCTACATCAGCACTAGAGGACTGGTTAGAAGTCTACATCAACACTAGAGGACTGGTTAGAAGTCTACATCAACACTAGAGGACTGGTTAGAAGTCTACATCAGCACTAGAGGACTGGTTAGAAGTCTACATCAACACTAGAGGACTGGTTAGAAGTCTACATCACCACTAGAGGACTGGTTAGAAGTCTACATCACCACTAGAGGACTGGTTAGAAGTCTATCTACATCAGCACTAGAGGACTGGTTAGAAGTCTATCTACATTTACACTAGAGGACTGGTTAGAAGTCTACATCAACACTAGAGGACTGGTTAGAAGTCTACATCAACACTAGAGGACTGGTTAGAAGTCTACATCAGCACTAGAGGACTGGTTAGAAGTCTACATCAACACTAGAGGACTGGTTAGAAGTCTACATCAACACTAGAGGACTGGTTAGAAGTCTACATCAACACTAGAGGACTGGTTAGAAGTCTACATCAACACTAGAGGACTGGTTAGAAGTCTACATCAACACTAGAGGACTGGTTAGAAGTCTACATCAACACTAGAGGACTGGTTAGAAGTCTACATTTACACTAGAGGACTGGTTAGAAGTCTACATCAACACTAGAGGACTGGTTAGAAGTCTACATCAACACTAGAGGACATCAACACTAGAGGACTGGTTAGAAGTCTACATCAACACTAGAGGACTGGTTAGAAGTCTACATCAACACTAGAGGACTGGTTAGAAGTCTACATCAACACTAGAGGACTGGTTAGAAGTCTACATCAACACTAGAGGACTGGTTAGAAGTCTACATCAACACTAGAGGACTGGTTAGAAGTCTACATCAGCACTAGAGGACTGGTTAGAAGTCTACATCAACACTAGAGGACTGGTTAGAAGTCTATCTACATTTACACTAGAGGACTGGTTAGAAGTCTACATCAGCACTAGAGGACTGGTTAGAAGTCTACATCAACACTAGAGGACTGGTTAGAAGTCTACATCAACACTAGAGGACTGGTTAGAAGTCTATCTACATCAGCACTAGAGGACTGGTTAGAAGTCTACATCAACACTAGAGGACTGGTTAGAAGTCTACATCAGCACTAGAGGACTGGTTAGAAGTCTACATCAACACTAGAGGACTGGTTAGAAGTCTATCTACATCAGCACTAGAGGACTGGTTAGAAGTCTATCTACATCAACACTAGAGGACTGGTTAGAAGTCTATCTACATCAGCACTAGAGGACTGGTTAGAAGTCTATCTACATCAACACTAGAGGACTGGTTAGAAGTCTACATCAACAGTAGAGGACTAGTTAAAAGTCTACATCAACACTAGAGGACTGGTTAGAAGTCTATCTACATCAACACTAGAGGACCGGTTAGAAGTCTACATCAACACTAGAGGACTGGTTAGAAGTCTACATCAACAGTAGAGGACTAGTTAAAAGTCTACATCAACACTAGAGGACTGGTTAGAAGTCTATCTACATCAACACTAGAGGACCGGTTAGAAGTCTACATCAACACTAGAGGACTGGTTAGAAGTCTACATCAACACTAGAGGACTGGTTAGAAGTCTACATCAACACTAGAGGACTGGTTAGAAGTCTACATCAACACTAGAGGACTGGTTAGAAGTCTACATCAACACTAGAGGACTGGTTAGAAGTCTACATCAACACTAGAGGACTGGTTAGAAGTCTACATCAACACTAGAGGACTGGTTAGAAGTCTACATCAACACTAGAGGACTGGTTAGAAGTCTACATCAACACTAGAGGCCTGGTTAGAAGTCTATCTACATCAACACTAGAGGACTGGTTAGAAGGCACTAGAGGACTGGTTAGAAGTCTACATCAACACTAGAGGACTGGTTAGAAGTCTACATCAGCACTAGAGGACTGGTTAGAAGTCTATCTACATCAAGCACTAGAGGACTGGTTAGAAGTCTACATCAACACTAGAGGACTGGTTAGAAGTCACTACACTAGAGGACTGGTTAGAAGTCTACATCAACACTAGAGGACTGGTTAGAAGTCTACATCAACACTAGAGGACTGGTTAGAAGTCTACATCAACACTAGAGGACTGGTTAGAAGTCTACATCAACACTAGAGGACTGGTTAGAAGTCTACATCAACACTAGAGGACTGGTTAGAAGTCTACATCAACACTAGAGGACTGGTTAGAAGTCTACATCAACACTAGAGGACTGGTTAGAAGTCTACATCAACACTAGAGGACTGGTTAGAAGTCTACATCAACACTAGAGGACTGGTTAGAAGTCTACATCAACACTAGAGGACTGGTTAGAAGTCTACATCAACACTAGAGGACTGGTTAGAAGTCTACATCAACACTAGAGGACTGGTTAGAAGTCTACATCAACACTAGAGGACTGGTTAGAAGTCTATCTACATTTACACTAGAGGACTGGTTAGAAGTCTACATCAACACTAGAGGACTGGTTAGAAGTCTACATCAACACTAGAGGACTGGTTAGAAGTCTACATCAACACTAGAGGCCTGGTTAGAAGTCTATCTACATCAACACTAGAGGACTGGTTAGAAGTCTACATCAACACTAGAGGACTGGTTAGAAGTCTACATCAACACTAGAGGACTGGTTAGAAGTCTACATCAACACTAGAGGACTGGTTAGAAGTCTACATCAACACTAGAGGACTGGTTAGAAGTCTACATCAACACTAGAGGACTGGTTAGAAGTCTATCTACATCAACACTAGAGGACTGGTTAGAAGTCTACATCAACACTAGAGGACTGGTTAGAAGTCTATCTACATCAACACTAGAGGACCGGTTAGAAGTCTACATCAACACTAGAGGACTGGTTAGAAGTCTACATCAGCACTAGAGGACTGGTTAGAAGTCTACATCAACACTAGAGGACTGGTTAGAAGTCTACATCAACACTAGAGGACTGGTTAGAAGTCTACATCAACACTAGAGGACTGGTTAGAAGTCTACATCAACACTAGAGGACTGGTTAGAAGTCTACATCAACACTAGAGGACTGGTTAGAAGTCTACATCAACACTAGAGGACTGGTTAGAAGTCTACATCAACACTAGAGGACTGGTTAGAAGTCTACATCAACACTAGAGGACTGGTTAGAAGTCTACATCAACACTAGAGGACTGGTTAGAAGTCTACATCAACACTAGAGGACTGGTTAGAAGTCTACATCAACACTAGAGGACTGGTTAGAAGTCTACATCAACACTAGAGGACTGGTTAGAAGTCTACATCAACACTAGAGGACTGGTTAGAAGTCTACATCAACACTAGAGGCCTGGTTAGAAGTCTATCTACATCAACACTAGAGGACTGGTTAGAAGTCTACATCAACACTAGAGGACTGGTTAGAAGTCTACATCAACACTAGAGGACTGGTTAGAAGTCTACATCAGCACTAGAGGACTGGTTAGAAGTCTACATCAACACTAGAGGACTGGTTAGAAGTCTATCTACATCAACACTAGAGGACTGGTTAGAAGTCTACATCAACACTAGAGGACTGCCTAGAAGTCTACATCAACACTAGAGGACTGGTTAGAAGTCTACATCAACACTAGAGGACTGGTTAGAAGTCTACATCAACACTAGAGGACTGGTTAGAAGTCTACATCAACACTAGAGGACTGGTTAGAAGTCTACATCAACACTAGAGGACTGGTTAGAAGTCTACATCAACACTAGAGGACTGGTTAGAAGTCTACATCAACACTAGAGGACTGGTTAGAAGTCTACATCAACACTAGAGGACTGGTTAGAAGTCTACATCAACACTAGAGGCCTGGTTAGAAGTCTATCTACATCAACACTAGAGGACTGGTTAGAAGTCTACATCAACACTAGAGGACTGAAGTCTACATTAGAGGACTGGTTAGAAGTCTACATCAACACTAGAGGACTGGTTAGAAGTCTACATCAACACTAGAGGACTGGTTAGAAGTCTACATCAACACTAGAGGACTGGTTAGAAGTCTACATCAACACTAGAGGACTGGTTAGAAGTCTACATCAACACTAGAGGACTGGTTAGAAGTCTCTACATCAACACTAGAGGACTGGTTAGAAGTCTAGCTACATCACACTAGAGGACTAGAAGTCTACATCAACACTAGAGGACTGGTTAGAAGTCTACATCAACACTAGAGGACTGTTTAGAAGTCTATCTACATCAACACTAGAGGACTGTTAAAAGTTAGAGGAGAAGTCTACATCAGCACTAGAGGACTGGTTAGAAGTCTACATCAGCACTAGAGGACTGGTTAGAAGTCTACATCACATCAACATCAGCACTAGAGGACTGGTTAGAAGTCTAGCTACATCAGCACTAGAGCACTAGTTACAATTCTAGCTACATCAGAACTAGAGCACTAGTTACAATTCTACATCAGCACTAGAGGACTGTTTAAAAGTCTATCTACATCAGCACTAGAGGACTGGTTAGAAGTCTACATCAACACTAGAGGACTGGTTAAAGTCTATCTACATCAGCACTAGAGGACTGGTTAGAAGTCTACATCAACAATAGAGGACTGGTTAAAAGTCTAGCTACATCAGCACTAGAGGATTAGTTACAATTCTAGCTACATCAGCACTAGAGCACTAGTTACAATTCTAGCTACATCAGCACTAGAGGACTGGTTAAAATTCTAGCTACATCAGCACTAGAGCACTAGTTACAATTCTAGCTACATCAGCACTAGAGCACTAGTTAAAATTCTAGCTACATCAGCACTAGAGTACTAGTTAAAATTCTAGCTACATCAGCACTAGAGCATTAGTTACAAATCTAGCTACATCAGCACTAGAGGACTAGTTACAATTATAGCTACATCAGCACTAGAGGACTAGTTAAAAGTCTAGCTACATCAGCACTAGAGTACTAGTTACAAATCTAGCTACATCAGCATTACATTACATTTACATTTAAGTCATTTAGCAGACGCTCTTATCCAGAGCGACTTACAAATTGGTGCATTCACCTTATGACATCCAGTGGAACAGCCACTTTACAATAGTGCATCTAAATCTTTTAAGGGGGGGGGGGTGAGAAGGATTACTTTATCCTATCCTAGGTATTCCTTAAAGAGGTGGGGTTTCAGGTGTCTCCGGAAGGTGGTGATTGACTCCGCTGTCCTGGCGTCGTGAGGGAGTTTGTTCCACCATTGGGGGCCAGAGCAGCGAACAGTTTTGACTGGGCTGAGCGGGAGCTGTACTTCCTCAGTGGTAGGGAGGCGAGCAGGCCAGAGGTGGATGAACGCAGTGCCCTTGTTTGGGTGTAGGGCCTGATCAGAGCCTGGAGGTACTGAGGTGCCGTTCCCCTCACAGCTCCGTAGGCAAGCACCATGGTCTTGTAGCGGATGCGAGCTTCAACTGGAAGCCAGTGGAGAGAGCGGAGGAGCGGGGTGACGGAGAGAACTTTGAAGGTTGAACACCAGACGGGCTGCGGCGTTCTGGATGAGTTGTAGGGGTTTAATGGCACAGGCAGGGAGCCCAGCCAACAGCGAGTTGCAGTAATCCAGACGGGAGATGACAAGTGCCTGGATTAGGACCTGCGCCGCTTCCTGTGTGAGGCAGGGTCGTACTCTGCGGATGTTGTAGAGCATGAACCTACAGGAACGGGCCACCGCCTTGATGTTAGTTGAGAACGACAGGGTGTTGTCCAGGATCACGCCAAGGTTCTTAGCGCTCTGGGAGGAGGACACAATGGAGTTGTCAACCATGATGGCGAGATCATGGAACGGGCAGTCCTTCCCCGGGAGGAAGAGCAGCTCCGTCTTGCCGAGGTTCAGCTTGAGGTGGTGATCCGTCATCCACACTGATATGTCTGCCAGACATGCAGAGATGCGATTCGCCACCTGGTCATCAGAAGGGGGAAAGGAGAAGATTAATTGTGTGTCGTCTGCATAGCAATGATAGGAGAGACCATGTGAGGTTATGACAGAGCCAAGTGACTTGGTGTATAGCGAGAATAGGAGAGGGCCTAGAACAGAGCCCTGGGGGACACCAGTGGTGAGAGCGCGTGGTGAGGAGACAGATTCTCGCCACGCCACCTGGTAGGAGCGACCTGTCAGGTAGGACGCAATCCAAGCGTGGGCCGCGCCGGAGATGCCCAACTCGGAGAGGGTGGAGAGGAGGATCTGATGGTTCACAGTATCGAAGGCAGCCGATAGGTCTAGAAGGATGAGAGCAGAGGAGAGAGAGTTAGCTTTAGCAGTGCGGGAGCGCTCCGTGATACAGAGAAGAGCAGTCTCAGTTGAATGACTAGTCTTGAAACCTGACTGATTTGGATCAAGAAGGTCATTCTGAGAGAGATAGCGGGAGAGCTGGCCAAGGACGGCACGTTCAAGAGTTTTGGAGAGAAAAGAAAGAAGGGATACTGGTCTGTAGTTGTTGACATCGGAGGGATCGAGTGTAGGTTTTTTCAGAAGGGGTGCAACTCTCGCTCTCTTGAAGACGGAAGGGACGTAGCCAGCGGTCAGGGATGAGTTGATGAGCGAGGTGAGGTAAGGGAGAAGGTCTCCGGAAATGGTCTGGAGAAGAGAGGAGGGGATAGGGTCAAGCGGGCAGGTTGTTGGGCGGCCGGCCGTCACAAGACGCGAGATTTCATCTGGAGAGAGAGGGGAGAAAGAGGTCAGAGCTTAGGGTAGGGCAGTGTGAGCAGAACCAGCGGTGTCGTTTGACTTAGCAAACGAGGATCGGATGTCGTCGACCTTCTTTTCAAAATGGTTGACGAAGTCATCTGCAGAGAGGGAGGAGGAGGATTCAGGAGGGAGGAGAAGGTGGCAAAGAGCTTCCTAGGGTTAGAGGCAGATGCTTGGAATTTAGAGTGGTAGAAAGTGGCTTTAGCAGCAGAGACAGAGGAGGAAAATGTAGAGAGGAGGGAGTGAAAGGATGCCAGGTCCGCAGGGAGGCGAGTTTTCCTCCATTTCCGCTCGGCTGCCCGGAGCCCTGTTCTGCACTAGAGCACTAGTTACAATTCTAGCTACATCAGCACTAGAGGACTAGTTACAAGTCTAGCTACATCAGCACTAGAGGACTAGTTACAATTCTAGCTACATCAGCACTAGAGGACTAGTTAAAAGTCTATCTACATCAGCACTAGAGGACTGGTTAAAATTCTAGCTACATCAGCACTAGAGCACTAGTTACAATTCTAGCTCCATCAGCACTAGAGGACTAGTTAAAAGTCTATCTCCATCAGCACTAGAGGACTGGTTAGAAATCTACATCAACACTAGAGGACTAGTTAAAAGTCTAGCTACATCAGCACTAGAGGACTAGTTAAAATTCTATCTACATCAGCACTAGAGGACTGGTTAGAAGTCTACATCAACACTAGAGGACTGGTTAGAAGTCTATCTACATCAGCACTAGAGGACTGGTTAGAAGTCTACATCAGCACTAGAGGACTGGTTAGAAGTCTACATCAACACTAGAGGACTAGTTAAAAGTCTCTACATCAGTACTAGAGGACTCGTTAAAAGTCTATCTACATCAGCACTAGAGGACTAGTTAAATGTCTATCTACATCAGCACTAGAGGACTAGTTAAAAGTCTATCTACATCAACACTAAAGAACTAGTTAAAAGTCTATCTACATCAACACTAGAGGACTAGTTAAAAGTCTATCTACATCAGTATTAGAGGACTAATTAAAAGTCTATCTACATCAACACTAGAGGACTTGTTAAAAGTCTATCTTATAGTAAGGACATAAAACTTCTATAGCAGAATAGCTGTCAACTCACCTCAGCTCCTACTTGATTTATAAATATAATATTTTCTAAAGGTAACGTTTTCTGAAACTCGGTCCTCGGGACCCCAAGAGGAGCAAGTTTAGTTTTTTTGCCCTAGTACTACACAGCTGATTTATATAAATCAACCAATCATCAAGCTTTACTTATTTTTAATCAGCTGTGTACTACTAAGGGCAAAACCCAAAACATGCACTTCTTGGGGTCCCGAGGACCGAGTTTGGGAAATGCTGTTCTAGGGGATAGATAGGCCTTCATTACTCAAGACGCTGTGTAAGATAGAGCACCACTATACCATCGGTTACAGTAATCGTCTATTTTACAATGAGGCTATGAAATCCTGCTAATAGCAAAGACATTCAACCTCCCTTACAGCTAATAGCTAGCATTAGCAACTCCGCAGTGTAACCAATAGGTCCAGAAGCTAGCTAATAGCTAATAGCTAGCATTAGCAACTCCGCAGTGTAACCAATAGGTCCAGAAGCTAGCTAATAGCTAGCAACTGACTAACTCCTATTTGTTCGGGTTAGGGTTAAGCCAAGAGCTAGACCACACTACGGATAGCATTAACTCATACCCACCCTTGTTTTCCCTGTGTAATCCAGTATGTAGTAACTGGATAACAGGATTGAGGGTGAGACTAGTGAACACTTTCATCTCTTCCCACAGTCTCTGTCTGGCCAGGAAGACGAGTGAACACTTTCATCTCTTCCCACAGTCTCTGTCTGGCCAGGAAGACGAGTGAACACTTTCATCTCTTCTCACAGTCTCTGTCTGGCCAGGAAGACTAGTGAACACTTTCATCTCTTTCCACAGTCTCTGTCTGGCCAGGAAGACTAGTGAACACTTTCATCTCTTCCCACAGTCTCTGTCTGGCCAGGAAGACCAGTGAACACTTTCATCTCTTCCCACAGTCTCTGTCTGGCCAGGAAGACTAGTGAACACTTTCATCTCTTCCCACAGTCTCTGTCTGGCCAGGAAGACGAGTGAACACTTTCATCTCTTCTCACAGTCTCTGTCTGGCCAGGAAGACGAGTGAACACTTTCATCTCTTCCCACAGTCTCTGTCTGGCCAGGAAGACGAGTGAACACTTTCATCTCTTCCCACAGTCTCTGTCTGGCCAGGAAGACTAGTGAACACTTTCATCTCTTCCCACAGTCTCTGTCTGGCCAGGAAGACCAGTGAACACTTTCATCTCTTCCCACAGTCTCTGTCTGGCCAGGAAGACTAGTGAACACTTTCATCTCTTCTCACAGTCTCTGTCTGGCCAGGAAGACTAGTGAACACTTTCATCTCTTCTCACAGTCTCTGTCTGGCCAGGAAGACCAGTGAACACTTTCATCTCTTCTCACAGTCTCTGTCTGGCCAGGAAAACTAGTAAACACTTCAGTCTCTTCCCACAGTCTCTGTCTGGCCAGGAAGACTAGTGAACACTTCAGTCTCTTCCCACAGTCTCTGTCTGGCCAGGAAGACTAGTGAACACTTCAGTCTCTTTCCACAACTAGACATAGTGGTTATGTTGTGAGACCTAGACTAGACATAGTGTTTATGTTGTGAGACCTAGAGGTTATGTTGTGAGACCTAGACAAGACATAGTGGTTATGTTGTGAGACCTAGACTAGACATAGTGGTTATGTTGTGAGACCTAGACTAGACATAGTGGTTATGTTGTGAGACCTAGACTAGACATAGTGGTTATGTTGTGGAGACCTAGACTAGACATAGTGGTTATGTTGTGAGACCTAGACTAGACATAGTGGTTATGTTGTGGAGACCTAGTATGGACTAAACATAGTGGTTATGTTGTGGAGACCTAGACAAGACATAGTGGTTATGTTGTGGAGACCTAGACTAGACATAGTGGTTATGTTGTGGAGACCTAGACTAGACATAGTGGTTATGTTGTGGAGACCTAGACTAGACATAGTGTTTATGTTGTGGAGACCTAGACTAGACATAGTGGTTATGTTGTGGAGACCAAGACTAGACATAGTGGTTATGTTGTGGAGACCAAGACTAGACATAGTGGTTATGTTGTGGAGACCTAGACTAGACATAGTGGTTATGTTGTGGAGACCTAGACTAGACATAGTGGTTATGTTGTGGAGACCTAGACTAGACATAGTGGTTATGTTGTGGAGACCTAGACTAGACATAGTGGTTATGTTGTGGAGACCTAGACAAGACATAGTGGTTATGTTGTGAGACCTAGACAAGACATAGTGGTTATGTTGTGAGACCTAGACTAGACATAGTGGTTATGTTGTGAGACCTAGACTAGACATAGTGGTTATGTTGTGAGACCTAGACTAGACATAGTGGTTATGTTGTGAGACCTAGACTAGACATAGTGGTTATGTTGTGGAGACCTAGACTAGACATAGTGGTTATGTTGTGAGACCAAGACTAGACATAGTGGTTATGTTGTGAGACCTAGACTGACTAGACATAGTGGTTATGTTGTGGAGACCAAGACTAGACATAGTGTTTATGTTGTGGAGACCTAGACTAGACATAGTGGTTATGTTGTGGAGACCTAGACTAGACATAGTGGTTATGTTGTGGAGACCTAGACAAGACTAGACATAGTGGTTATGTTGTGGAGACCAAGACTAGACATAGTGGTTATGTTGTGAGACCTAGACAAGACAAGACATAGTGGTTATGTTGTGAGACCAAGACTAGACATAGTGTTTATGTTGTGGAGACCTAGACTAGACATAGTGGTTATGTTGTGAGACCTAGACTAGACATAGTGGTTATGTTGTGGAGACCTAGACAAGACATAGTGGTTATGTTGTGGAGACCTAGACAAGACATAGTGGTTATGTTGTGAGACCAAGACTAGACATATTGGTTATGTTGTGAGACCTAGACTAGACATAGTGGTTATGTTGTGAGACCTAGACAAGACAAGACATAGTGTTTATGTTGTGAGACCAAGACTAGACATAGTGGTTATGTTGTGGAGACCTAGACAAGACATAGTGGTTATGTTGTGGAGACCTAGACTAGACATAGTGGTTATGTTGTGGAGACCTAGACTAGACATAGTGGTTATGTTGTGGAGACCTAGACTAGACATAGTGGTTATGTTGTGGAGACCTAGACTAGACATAGTGGTTATGTTGTGGAGACCTAGACTAGACATAGTGGTTATGTTGTGGAGACCTAGACTAGACATAGTGGTTATGTTGTGGAGACCTAGACTAGACATAGTGGTTATGTTGTGGAGACCTAGACTAGACATAGTGGTTATGTTGTGGAGACCTAGACTAGACATAGTGGTTATGTTGTGGAGACCTAGTATGGACTAGACATAGTGGTTATGTTGTGGAGACCTAGACTAGACATAGTGGTTATGTTGTGGAGACCTAGACTAGACATAGTGGTTATGTTGTGGAGACCTAGACTAGACATAGTGGTTATGTTGTGGAGACCTAGTATGGACTAGACATAGTGGTTATGTTGTGGAGACCTAGACTAGACATAGTGGTTATGTTGTGGAGACCTAGACTAGACATAGTGGTTATGTTGTGGAGACCTGTCACTGTACATTATCATGAATCAAAACCTTTTACAGTTGAATGAACAATCCTTACCAACACGGCGACCATTAGAAAACGTCTAAGAAGGCTGTGTTATTTTAATGTCAGTCCATCAGAAAGACCAGTTTAGTGAGAGCTGGAGAAGACAACAGCTGATAGCCAGTGGCTGGGTACAGACTGCCTGAGACAGAGGAGTGTGTGGGTGGCTGGGTATAGACTGCCTGAGACAGAGGAGTGTGTGGGTGGCTGGGTATAGACTGCCTGAGACTGAGACAGAGAGAGAGAGTGTGAGTGTGAGTGTGAGTGTGAGTGTGAGTGTGTGTGTGTGTGTGTGTGTGTGTGTGTGTGTGTGTGTGTGTGTGTGTGTGTGTGTGTGTGTGTGTGTGTGTGTACCTGCCCTGTACCCACCACCCACTCACCTGACATCTACCTGCCCACCACCCACTCACCTGACATCTACCTGCCCACCACCCACTCACCTGACATCTACCTGCCCACCACCCACTCACCTGACATCTACCTGTCCACCACCCACTCACCTGACGTCTACCTGTCCACCACCCACTCACCTGACATCTACCTGTCCACCACCCACTCACCTGACATCTACCTGTCCACCACCCACTCACCTGACATCTACCTGCCCACCACCCACTCACCTGACATCTACCTGCCCACCACCCACTCACCTGACATCTACCTGCCCACCACCCACTCACCTGACATCTACCTGTCCACCACCCACTCACCTGACATCTACCTGCCCACCACCCACTCACCTGACATCTACCTGCCCACCACCCACTCACCTGACATCTACCTGTCCACCACCCACTCACCTGACATCTACCTGCCCACCACCCACTCACATCTACCTGCCCACCACCCACTCACCTGACATCTACCTGCCCACCACCCACTCACCTGACATCTACCTGCCCACCACCCACTCACCTGACATCTACCTGCCCACCACCCACTCACCTGACATCTACCTGCCCACCACCCACTCACCTGACATCTACCTGTCCACACCCACTCACCTGACATCTACCTGTCCACCACCCACTCACCTGACATCTACCTGTCCACCACCCACTCACCCTGGCATCTGACATCTACCTGTCCACCACCCACTCACCTGGCATCTATCTACCTGTCCACCACCCACTCACCTGGCATCTATCTACCTGTCCACCACCCACTCACCTGACATGTACCTGTCCACCACCCACTCACCTGACATGTACCTGTCCACCACCCACTCACCTGACATGTACCTGTCCACCACCCACTCACCTGACATGTACCTGTCCACCACCCACTCACCTGACGTCTACCTGTCCACCACCCACTCACCTGACATCTACCTGTCCACCACCCACTCACCTGACATCTACCTGCCCACCACCCACTCACCTGACATCTACCTGCCCACCACCCACTCACCTGACATCTACCTGTCCACCACCCACTCACCGACATCTACCACCGACATCTACCTGTCCACCACCCACTCACCTGACATCTACCTGCCCACCACCCACTCACCTGACATCTACCTGCCCACCACCCACTCACCTGACATCTACCTGTCCACCACCCACTCACCTGACATCTACCTGTCCACCACCCACTCACCTGACATCTACCTGTCCACCACCCACTCACCTGACGTCTACCGGTCCACCACCCACTCACCTGACATCTACCTGCCCACCACCCACTCACCTGACATCTACCTGCCCACCACCCACTCACCTGACATCTACCTGCCCACCACCCACTCACCTGACATCTACCGGTCCACCACCCACTCACCTGACATCTACCTGCCCACCACCCACTCACCTGACATCTACCTGCCCACCACCCACTCACCTGACATCTACCTGTCCACCACCCACTCACCTGACATCTACCTGTCCACCACCCACTCACCTGACATCTACCTGTCCACCACCCACTCACCTGACATCTACCTGTCCACCACCCACTCACCTGACATCTACCTGCCCACCACCCACTCACCTGACATCTACCTGTCCACCACCCACTCACCTGACATCTACCTGCCCACCACCCACTCACCTGACGTCTACCGGTCCACCACCCACTCACCTGACAACTACCTGCCCACCACCCACTCACCTGACATCTACCTGTCCACCACCCACTCACCTGACATCTACCTGCCCACCACCCACTCACCTCACCTGACGTCTACCGGTCCACCACCCACTCACCTGACATCTACCTGCCCACCACCCACTCACCTGACATCTACCTGTCCACCACCCACTCACCTGACATCTACCTGTCCACCACCCACTCACCTGACATCTACCTGTCCACCACCCACTCACCTGACGTCTACCTGTCCACCACCCACTCACCTGACATCTACCTGTCCACCACCCACTCACCTGACATCTACCTGTCCACCACCCACTCACCTGACATCTACCTGTCCACCACCCACTCACCTGACATCTACCTGTCCACCACCCACTCACCTGACATCTACCTGTCCACCACCCACTCACCTGACATGTACCTGTCCACCACCCACTCACCTGACATGTACCTGTCCACCACCCACTCACCTGACATCTACCTGTCCACCACCCACTCACCTGACATCTACCTGTCCACCACCCACTCACCTGACATCTACCTGTCCACCACCCACTCACCTGACATCTACCTGTCCACCACCCACTCACCTGACATCTACCTGTCCACCACCCACTCACCTGACATCTACCTGCCCACCACCCACTCACCTGACATCTACCTGCCCACCACCCACTCACCTGACATCTACCTGTCCACCACCCACTCACCTGACATCTACCTGTCCACCACCCACTCACCTGACATCTACCTGTCCACCACCCACTCACCTGACATCTACCTGTCCACCACCCACTCACCTGACATCTACCTGCCCACCACCCACTCACCTGACATCTACCTGTCCACCACCCACTCACCTGACATCTACCTGCCCACCACCCACTCACCTGACATCTACCGGTCCACCACCCACTCACCTGACAACTACCTGCCCACCACCCACTCACCTGACATCTACCTGTCCACCACCCACTCACCTGACATCTACCTGTCCACCGCCCACTCACCTGACATCTACCTGTCCACCACCCACTCACCTGACATCTACCTGCCCACCACCCACTCACCTGACATCTACCTGTCCACCACCCACTCACCTGACATCTACCTGTCCACCACCCACTCACCTGACATCTACCTGTCCACCACCCACTCACCTGACGTCTACCTGTCCACCACCCACTCACCTGACATCTACCTGTCCACCACCCACTCACCTGACATCTACCTGCCCACCACCCACTCACCTGACATCTACCTGTCCACCACCCACTCACCTGACATCTACCTGCCCACCACCCACTCACCTGACATCTACCTGCCCACCACCCACTCACCTGACATCTACCTGTCCACCACCCACTCACCTGACATGTACCTGTCCACCACCCACTCACCTGACATGTACCTGTCCACCACCCACTCACCTGACATCTACCTGTCCACCACCCACTCACCTGACATCTACCTGTCCACCACCCACTCACCTGACATCTACCTGTCCACCACCCACTCACCTGACATCTACCTGTCCACCACCCACTCACCTGACATCTACCTGTCCACCACCCACTCACCTGACATCTACCTGTCCACCACCCACTCACCTGACATGTACCTGTCCACCACCCACTCACCTGACATGTACCTGCCCCACACCCCGCCAGCATCTCCTTGACCAGGGTGAGCTTCTGACTGGAGAGAGAGACAGAGAGAGGGGGGCAGAGACAGAGAGAGGGAGGGGACAGAGAGAGAGACAAAGAGAGAGAGACAGGGAGGGGGAAGAGAGAGAGGGGGACAGAGAGAGGGGGTGGGGACAGAGGGGTGGGGACAGAGAGAGACAAAGAGAGAGAGGACAGAGAGAGACAAAGAGAGAGAGAGAGACAGGGGGGCAGAAGAGAGAGGGGGACAGAGAGAGACAGGGAGGGGGAAGAGAGAGAGGGGGACAGAGAGAGAGAGAGGGGGACAGAGAGAGAGAGAGAGAGGACAGAGAGAGACAAAGAGAGAGAGAGAGACAGGGGGGCAGAAGAGAGAGGGGGACAGAGAGAGAGAGAGAGAGGGGGACAGAGAGAGAGAGAGAGAGAGAGAGAGAGAGAGAGAGAGAGAGAGGAGGAGAGGGACAGAGAGAGACAAAGAGAGAGAAAGAGAGAGAGAGAGAGAGAGAGAGAGAGAGACAGGGAGGGGGGGCAGAGAGAGAGGGGGGGACAGAGAGAGAGAGACAAAGAGAGAGAGACAAAGAGAGAGACAGAGAGGGGGGGGACACAGAGAGAGAGAGAGAGAGAGAGAGAGATCAGCCTCTTGTCATAACAAAAGGAAGACATGTCCACTGCAGCTGATCTGTGACCAATGAAACAAACGTTTGGAACACTGAACAGAGATACCATGAATCATTTACAAGACAGTCAGCAGGCTGGGTAATCATTCACAGTCAATCGTTCGCCTACTCGGCCGTGGTCCAGTGTGTGTGTGTGTGTGTGTGTGTGTGCGGTGTGTGTCTCACCATAGAAACAGAGATAGCTAGACGCGCTAGAAACATATTCAATTTCATCCATGAACACACACAGCACACAAACGAAAACACACACACATACCATCGGACACACCATTGGACAGAGCAGCGGGGGACTGTGGCCTCAGTAACAACAGATGTGCAGTATTGATACTTGTCATGTGATAGTGGTCTGCTCTCAAATGCTATACTTTTCCTTATTTTGACAAATGACTGATTTTCCAGAGATAAAACGGGATAGTTTTCCAGAGAAAGGATAGAAACCCAGCCCAGAGATAGTTTTCCAGTAGTTTTCCAGAGAAAGGATAGAAACCCAGCCCAGAGATAGTTTTCCAGTAGTTTGACAAAGAAAGGATAGAAACCCCCAGCCCAGAGATAGTTTTCCAGAGAAAGAATAGAAACCCCCAGCCCAGAGATAGTTTTCCAGAGAAAGGATAGAAACCCCCAGCCCAGAGATAGTTTTCCAGTAGTTTTCCAGAGAAAGGATAGAAACCCCCAGCCCAGAGATAGTTTTCCAGAGAAAGGATAGAAACCCCCAGCCCAGAGATACTTTTCCAGTAGTTTTCCAGAGAAAGGATAGAAACCCCCCAGCCCAGAGATAGTTATAAAGTAGTTTGACAGAGATGGTTTTTACAGATATTGGAAAACTACTTTACAACCATCTGTCAAACTACTGGAAAACCATCTCTGTCAAACTACTGGAAAACCATCTCTGTCAGACTACTGGAAAACTACTGGAAAACCATCTCTGTCAAACTACTGGAAAACCATCTCTGTCAGACTACTGGAAAACCATCTCTGTCAGACTACTGGAAAACTACTTTACAACCATCTGTCAAACTACTGGAAAACCATCTCTGTCAAACTACTGGAAAACCATCTCTGTCAGACTACTGGAAAACTACTGAAAACCATCTCTGTCAGACTACTGGAACACTACTGGAAAACCATCTCTGTCAAACTACTGGAAAACCATCTCTGTCAGACTACTGGAAAACCATCTCTGTCAGACTACTGGAACACTACTGGAAAACCATCTCTGTCAGACTACTGGAAAACCATCTCTGTCAGACTACTGGAACACTACTGGAAAACCATCTCTGTCAAACTACTGGAAAACCATCTCTGTCAAACTACTGGAAAACCATCTCTGTCAGACTACTGGAAAACTACTGGAAAACCATCTCTGTCAGACTACTGGAAAACCATCTCTGTCAGACTACTGGAAAACTACTGGAAAACCATCTCTGTCAAACTACTGGAAAACCATCTCTGTCAGACTACTGGAAAACCATCTCTGTCAGACTACTGAAAACCACCTCTGTCAGACTACTGGAAAACTACTGGAAAACCATCTCTGTCAAACTACTGGAAAACCATCTCTGTCAGACTACTGAAAACCACCTCTGTCAGACTACTTTTTTATTTTTATTTTATTTAACCTTTATTTAACCAGGTAGGCTAGTTGAGAACAAGTTCTCATTTGCAACTACGAAACCTGGCCAAGATAAAGCATAGCAGTGTGAACAGACAACACAGAGTTACACATGGAGTAAACAATTAGCAAGTCAATAACACAGTAGAAAAAATGGGCAGTCTATATACAATGTGTGCAAAAGGCATGAGGAGGTAGGCGAATAATACAATTTTGCAGATTAACACTGGAGTGATAAATGATCAGATGGGCATGTACAGGTAGAGAGAGATATTGGTGTGCAAAAAGAGCAGAAAAGTAAATAAATAAAAACAGTATAAAAACAGTATGGGAATGAGGTAGGTGAAAAGGGTGAGCTATTTACCTATAGACTATGTACAGCTGCAGCGATCGGTTAGCTGCTCGGATAGCTGATGTTTGAAGTTGGTGAGGGAGATAAAAGTCTCCAACTTCAGCGATTTTGAAAAACCTGCTCCAGTCACAGGCAGCAGAGTACTGGAACGAAAGGCGGCCAAATGAGGTGTTGGCTTTAGGGATGATCAGTGAGATACACCTGCTGGAGCGCATTGCTACGGATGGGTGTTGCCATCGTGACCAGTGAACTGAGATAAGGCGGAGCTTTACCTAGCATGGACTTGTAGATGACCTGGAGCCAGTGGGTCTGGCGACGAATATGTAGTGAGGGCCAGCCGACTAGAGCATACAAGTCGCAGTGGTGGGTGGTATAAGGTGCTTTAGTGACAAAACGGATGGCACTGTGATAGACTGCATCCAGTTTGCTGAGTAGAGTGTTGGAAGCCATTTTGTAGATGACATCGCCGAAGTCGAGGATCGGTAGGATAGTCAGTTTTACTAGGGTAAGCTTGGCAGCGTGAGTGAAGGAGGCTTTGTTGCGGAATAGAAAGCCGACTCTGGATTTGATTTTGATGTGAGTCTGGAAGGAGAGTTTGCAGTCTAGCCAGACACCTAGGTACTTATAGATGTCCACATATTCAAGGTCGGAACCATCCAGGGTGGTGATGCTAGTCGGGCATGCGGGTGCAGGCAGCGATCGGTTGAAAAGCATGCATTTGGTTTTACTCGCGTTTAAGAGCAGTTGGAGGCCACGGAAGGAGTGCTGTATGGCATTGAAGAAAACTCGTTTGAGGTTTGATAGCACAGTGTCCAATGACGGGCCGAAAGTATATAGAATGGTGTCGTCTGCGTAGAGGTGGATCAGGAATCGCCTGCAGCAAGAGCAACATCATTGATATATACAGAGAAAAGAGTCGGCCCGAGAATTGAACCCTGTGGCACCACCATAGAGACTGCCAGAGGACCGACAGCATGCCCTCCGATTTGACACACTGAACTCTGTCTGCAAAGTAATTGGTGAACCAGGCAAGGCAGTCATCCGAAAACCGAGGCTGTTGAGTCTGCCGATAAGAATTTGGTGATTGACAGAGTCGAAAAGCCTTGGCGAGGTCGAAATGAAGACGGCTGCACAGTACTGTCTTTTATCGATGGCGGTTATGATATCATTTAGTACCTTGAGTGTGGCTGAGGTGCACCCGTGACCGGCTCGGAAACCAGATTGCACAGCGGAGAAGGTACGGTGGGATTCGAGATGGTCAGTGACCTGTTTGTTGACTTGGCTTTCGAAGAACTTAGATAGGCAGGGCAGGATGGATACAGGTCTATAGCAGTTTGGGTCCAGGGTGTCTCCCTTGAAGAGGGGGATGACTGCGGCAGCTTTCCAATCCTTGGGGATCTCAGACGATATGAAAGAGAGGTTGAACAGGCTGGTAATAGGGGTTGCGACAATGGCGGCAGATAGTTTCAGAAATAGCGGGTCCAGATTGTCAAGCCCAGCTGATTTGTACGGGTCCAGGTTTTGCAGCTCTTTCAGAACATCTGCTATCTGGATTTGGGTAAAGGAGAACCTGGAGAGGCTTGGGTGAGGAACTACGGGGGGCAGAGCTGTTGGCCGAGGTTGGAGTAGCCAGGCGGAAGGCATGGCCAGCCGTTGAGAAGTGCTTATTGAAGTTTTCGATAATCATGGATTTATCGGTGGAGACCGTGTTTCCTAGCCTCAGTGCAGTGGGCAGCTGGGAGGAGGTGCTCTTGTTCTCCATGGACTTCACAGTGTCCCAGAACTTTTTGGAGTTGGAGCTACAGGATGCAAACTTCTGCCTGAAGAAGCTGGCCTTAGCTTTCCTGACTGACTGAAAACCAGGTTGGTTCCTGACTTCCCTGAACAGTTGCATATCACGGGGGCTATTCGATGCTATTGTGCTGGTCGAGGGCAGTCAGGTCTGGAGTGAACCAAGGGCTGTATCTGTTCTTGGTTCTGCATTTTTTGAACGGAGCATGATTATCTAAAATAGTGAGGAAGTTACTTTTAAAGAATGACCAGGCATCCTCAACTGACGGGATGAGGTCAATGTCCTTCCAGGATACACGGGCCAGGTCGATTAGAAAGGCCTGCTCACAGAAGTGTTTTAGGGAGCGTTTGACAGTGATGAGGGGTGGTCGTTTGACTGTTGGCTCCGTGGCGGATACAGGCGATGAGGCAGTGATCGCTGAGATCCTGGTTGAAGACAGCGGAGGTATATTTGGAGGGCCAGTTGGTCAGGATGACGCCTATGAGGGTGCCCTTGTTTACAGAGTTAGGGTTGTACCTGGTGGGTTCCTTGATGATTTGAGTGAGATTGAGGGCATCTAGCTTAGATTGTAGGACTGCAGAGGGTGTTAAGCATATCCCAGTTTAGGTCACCTAACAGAACAAACTCTGAAGCTAGATGTGGGGCATCAATTCACAAATGGTGTCCAGGCACAGCTGGGAGCTGATGGGGTCGGTAGCAGGCGGCAACAGTGAGAGACTTGTTTCTGGAGAGAGTAATTTTCAAAATTAGTAGTTCAAACTGTTTGGGTATGGACCTGAAAGTATGACATTACTTTGCAGGCTATCTCTGCAGTAGACTGCGACTCCGCCCCTTTGGCAGTTCTATCTTGACGGAAGATGTTATAGTTGGGTATGGAAATCTCTGAATTTTTGGTGGCCTTCCTGAGCCAGGATTCAGACACGGCAAGGACATCAGGGTTAGCAGAGTGTGCTAAAGCAGTGAGTAAAACAAACTTAGGGAGGAGGCTTCTGATGTTGACATGCATAAAACCAAGACTTTTCGATCACAGAAGTCAACAAATGAGGGTACCTGGGGACATGCAGGGCCTGGGTTTACCTCCACATCACCTCTGAACAGAGAAGGAGTAGTATGAGGGTGCGGCTAAAGGCTATCAAAACTGGTCGCCTAGAGCGTTGGGGGCAGAGGATAAGAGGAGCAGGTTTCTGGGCATGGTAGAATATATTCAGGGCATAATGCGCAGACAGGGGTATGGTGGGGTGCGGTACAGCGGAGGTAAGCCCAGGCACTGGGTGATGATGAGAGAGGTTGTATCTCTGGACATGCTGGTTGTAATGGGTGAGGTCACCGCATGTGTGGGGGTGGGACAAAGGAGGTAACAGGGCTATGCAGAGTGGATCTAGGGGCTCCATTGTGAACTAAAACAATGATAACTAACCTGAACAACAGTATACAAGGCATATTGACATTTGGGAGAGACATACAGCGAGGCATACAGTAATCACAGGTGTTGAATTGGGAAAGCTAGCTAAAAACAGTAGGCGAGGCTAATCAGCTAGCACAACAAACAGCAGGTAAAATGGCGTTGACTAGGCAACTGACAGATAAACAAACAAGCAGAATGGGGTACCGTGATTAATGGACAGTCCAGCGTGCGTCAGCTATGTAGCCAAGAGATCAGTGTCCAGGGGGCAGCGGTGGATGGGCAGGGAAGCTGGGCTGGCGAGTGTTATCCAGGTTTTTTTAAAACTAACAATGACTAAATAGCTTGTAGCTAGTTAGCTGGTTAGCATCTGGAGGTTCTTGAGTGTGTCATAAAAATAAAATAAAAATTAAAAGTGATAGCGATTCCGTATCACAGTGGGTGAGGCAGGTTTCCGGAAGGTATAAACAAAATAAAAATCAAAGAGAGATAGAAAGTAAATGGGTTCAGAGTGTTTGGGATGCGGTGATTCAGATGGTTAGCAGGCCTGTGCTAACAAGCTAACAGTTCGTAGGCCCGGGCTAGACAAGCTAGCCGTTAGCAGGCCGAATTAGCAAGCAGGGAGATAGCGAGGGCTAGAGAGCTAACCTTTGGGGGACGTCGCGATGGGGTGAGTCTGTTTATTCCTCTTCTTGCGGTGACATCGACAGACCGGTCGTGGGCCCGGGTAATTGTAGCCCAGAGTATGCTACAGGAGCTCTAGTACGCTGGGTGAGCTGGAGACACAGCGTTTCAGAAAGTGTTCCAGCGGGCCTTGGCCAGCAGATGGATCTTTGGCGATGTCGCAACGAAAAAGCCTGTTGAAACCACCTCGGACGATTATGTCGGCGGACCAGTCGTGATGGATCGGCGGGGCTCCGTGTCGGCAGTAAAGGGTCCAGGCCAATTGGCAAAAGAGGTATTGTTGGGCCTCTTCGGCTAGTCGGGAGATGGGCTTAGCTCAAGGCTAACTGTAGCTTGTTTTGGGACAGAGACGTTAGCCAGGAGTAGCCACTCGGATTGCAGCTAGCTAGTTGCGATGATCCGGTGTAAAGGTTCAGAGCTTGCGGTAGGAATCCGGAGATGTGGTAGAGAAAGAGCAGTCTGATATGCTCTGGGTTGATGTCGCAGCTGGTGTCCTAGTTAGCTTAGAAGACCGCTAGCAATGGCTAACTGAGTATGAGCTAGTAGCTAGTTAGCTGGCTAGCTTCTGATGGTGGTTCCGGTTCTAAAGTAAAGTATAGAAAAAGCAGATCCGTACCACATTGGGTGATGCGGGTTGCAGGAGAGTATATTCAGCTCTAGTTTGAAAGTGAGATTAAAATAGGTACGAAATATATACAGAAAAAAACGAAGAAAACTATATTTACACTAGACAGGACGGGACAAGACAAAACACACGTCCGACTGCTACGCCATCTTGGAAGAAGATGGAAAACTACTGGAAAATCATCTGTCAAACTCCTCGAAAACCATCTGTCAAACTACTGGAAAACAATCTGGAAAACTACTGGAAAACCATCTGGAAAACTACTGGAAAACCATTTGGAAAACTACTGGAAAACAATCTTTGTCAAACTACTGGAAAACCATCTCTGTCAAACTACTGGAAAACCATCTCTGTCAAACTACTGGAAAACAATCTTTGGAAAACTACTGGAAAACCATCTCTGTCAAACTACTGGAAAACTACTGGAAAACCATTTGGAAAACTACTGGAAAACCATTTCTGTCAAACTACTGGAAAACCATCTCTGTCAAACTACTGGAAAACCATTTCTGTCAGAATACTGGAAAACTACTGGAAAACCATTTGGAAAACTACTGGAAAACCATCTCTGTCAAACTACTGGAAAACCATCTCTGTCAAACTACTGGAAAACTACTGGAAAACCATCTTTGTCAAACTACTGGGAAACCATCTCTGTCAAACTACTGGAAAACTACTGGAAAACCATTTGGAAAACTACTGGAAAACCATCTCTGTCAAACTACTGGAAAACTACTGGAAAACCATATCTGTCAAACTACTGGAAAACTACTGGAAAACCATCTCTGTCAAACTACTGGAAAACTACTGGAAAACCATCTGGAAAACTACTGGAAAACCACCTGGAAAACTACTGGAAAACCATTTCTGTCAAACTACTGGAAAACCACCTGGAAAACTACTGGAAAACCATCTGTCAAACTACTGGAAAACCATCTGTCAAACTACTGGAAAACCATCTCTGTCAAACTACTGGAAGACTACTGGAAAACCATCTCTGTCAAACTACTGGAAAACTACTGGAAAACCATCTGGAAAACTACTGGAAAACCATCTGTCAAACTACTGGAAAACCATCTGTCAAACTACTGGAAAACCATCTTTGTCAAACTACTGGAAAACCATCTTTGTCAAACTACTGGAAAACCATTTGGAAAACTACTGGAAAACCATCTCTGTCAAACTACTGGAAAACAATCTCTGTCAAACTACTGGAAAACCATTTGGAAAACTACTGGAAAACCACCTGGAAAACTACTGGAAAACCATTTGGAAAATCATCTCTGTCAAGGTACATACTAAAGACAAACATAGCACAGTGAGGTCCTTTTGAAAGTTGTTGAGGACTGCTGAACACTGACACTATCAGAGCTGCAGTAGTCTGACAGAGATGGTTTTCCAGTAGTGTTCCAGTAGTCTGACAGAGATGGTTTTCCAGTAGTGTTCCAGTAGTCTGACAGAGATGGTTTTCCAGTAGTGTTCCAGTAGTCTGACAGAGATGGTTTTCCAGTAGTGTTCCAGTAGTCTGACAGAGATGGTTTTCCAGTAGTGTTCCAGTAGTCTGACAGAGATGGTTTTCCAGTAGTGTTCCAGTAGTCTGACAGAGATGGTTTTCCAGTAGTGTTCCAGTAGTCTGACAGAGATGGGGTTTTCCAGTAGTCTGACAGAGATGGTTTTCCAGTAGTGTTCCAGTAGTCTGACAGGGATGGTTTTCCAGTAGTCTAACAGAGATGGTTTTCCAGTAGTCTGACAGAGATGGTTTTCCAGTAGTGTTCCAGTAGTCTGACAGAGATGGTTTTCCAGTAGTTTTCCAGTAGTCTGACAGAGATGGATTTTCCAGTAGTGTTCCAGATAGTCTGACAGAGATGGTGTTCCAGTAGTCTGACAGAGATGGTTTTCCAGTAGTCTGACAGAGATGGTTTTCCAGTAGTGTTCCAGTAGTCTGACAGAGATGGTTTTCCAGTAGTGTTCCAGTAGTCTGACAGAGATGGTTTTCCAGTAGTGTTCCAGTAGTCTGACAGAGATGGTTTTCCAGTAGTCTGACAGAGATGGTTTTCCAGTAGTGTTCCAGTAGTCTGACAGAGATGGTTTTCAGTAGTCAGTAGTCTGACAGAGATGGTTTTCCAGTAGTCTGACAGAGATGGTTTTCCAGTAGTGTTCCAGTAGTCTGACAGAGATGGTTTTCCAGTAGTGTTCCAGTAGTCTGACAGAGATGGTTTTCCAGTAGTCTGACAGAGATGGTTTTCCAGTAGTGTTCCAGTAGGTCTGACAGAGATGGTTTTCCAGTAGTCTGACAGAGATGGTTTTCCAGTTTTCCAGTAGTCTGACAGAGATGGTTTTCCAGTAGTGTTCCAGTAGTCTGACAGAGATGGTTTTCCAGTAGTCTGACAGAGATGGTTTTCCAGTAGTCTGACAGAGATGGTTTTCCAGTAGTTTTCCAGTAGTCTGACAGAGATGGTTTTCCAGTAGTCTGACAGAGATGGTTTTCCAGTAGTGTTCCAGTAGTCTGACAGAGATGGTTTTCCAGTAGTGTTCCAGTAGTCTGACAGAGATGGTTTTCCAGTAGTCTGACAGAGATGGTTTTCCAGTAGTGTTCCAGTAGTCTGACAGAGATGGTTTTCCAGTAGTCTGACAGAGATGGTTTTCCAGTAGTGTTCCAGTAGTCTGACAGAGATGGTTTTCCAGTAGTCTGACAGAGATGGTTTTCCAGTAGTGTTCCAGTAGTCTGACAGAGATGGTTTTCCAGTAGTCTGGCAGAGATGGTTTTCCAGTAGTCTGACAGAGATGGTTTTCCAGTAGTCTGACAGAGATGGTTTTCCAGTAGTCTGACAGAGATGGTTTTCCAGTAGTGTTCCAGTAGTCTGACAGAGATGGTTTTCCAGTAGTGTTCCAGTAGTCTGACAGAGATGGTTTTCCAGTAGTGTTCCAGTAGTCTGACAGAGATGGTTTTCCAGTAGTCTGACAGAGATGGTTTTCCAGTAGTCTGACAGAGATGGTTTTCCAGTAGTGTTTTCCAGTAGTCTGACAGAGATGGTTTTCCAGTAGTCTGACAGAGATGGTTTTCCAGTAGTGTTCCAGTAGTCTGACAGAGATGGTTTTCCAGTAGTGTCTGACAGAGATGGTTTTCTCCAGTAGTCAGAGATGGTTTTCCAGTAGTCTGACAGAGATGGTTTTCCAGTAGTGTTCCAGTAGTCTGACAGAGATGGTTTCCAGTAGTCTGACAGAGATGGTTTTCCAGTAGTCTGACAGAGATGGTTTTCCAGTTTTCCAGTAGTCTGACAGAGATGGTTTTCCAGTAGTGTTCCAGTAGTCTGACAGAGATGGTTTTCCAGTAGTCTGACAGAGATGGTTTTCCAGTAGTCTGACAGAGATGGTTTTCCAGTAGTGTTCCAGTAGTCTGACAGAGATGGTTTTGGTTTTCCAGTAGTCTGACAGAGATGGTTTTCCAGTAGTGTTCCAGTAGTCTGACAGAGATGGTTTTCCAGTAGTGTTCCAGTAGTCTGACAGAGATGGTTTTCCAGTAGTCTGACAGAGATGGGTAGTGTTCCAGTAGTCTGACAGAGATGGTTTTGTTTTCCAGTAGTCTGACAGAGATGGTTTTCCAGTAGTGTTCCAGTAGTCTGACAGAGATGGTTTTCCAGTAGTCTGACAGAGATGGTTTTCCAGTAGTGTTCCAGTAGTCTGACAGAGATGGTTTTCCAGTAGTGTTCCAGTAGTCTGACAGAGATGGTTTTCCAGTAGTCTGACAGAGTGTTCCAGTAGTCTGACAGAGATGGTTTTCCAGTAGTGTTCCAGTAGTCTGACAGAGATGGTTTTCCAGTAGTCTGACAGAGATGGTTTTCCAGTAGTGTTCCAGTAGTCTGACAGAGATGGTTTTCCAGTAGTCTGACAGAGATGGTTTTCCAGTAGTCTGACAGAGATGGGTAGTGTTCCAGTAGTCTGACAGAGATGGTTTTCCAGTAGTGTTCCAGTAGTCTGACAGAGATGGTTTTCCAGTAGTGTTCCAGTAGTCTGACAGAGATGGTTTTCCAGTAGTCTTCCAGTAGTCTGACAGAGATGGTTTTCCAGTTCCAGTAGTCTGACAGAGATGGTTTTCCAGTAGTCTGACAGAGAGTAGTTTTCCAGTAGTCTGACAGAGATGGTTTTCCAGTAGTCTGACAGAGATGGTTTTCCAGTAGTGTTCCAGTAGTCTGACAGAGAGATGGTTTTCCAGTAGTCTGACAGAGATGGTTTTCCAGTAGTGTTCCAGTAGTCTGACAGAGATGGTTTTCCAGTAGTCTGACAGAGATGGTTTTCCAGTAGTGTTCCAGTAGTCTGACAGAGATGGTTTTCCAGTAGTCTGACAGAGATGGTTTTCCAGTAGTGTTCCAGTAGTCTGACAGAGATGGTTTTCCAGTAGTGTTCCAGTAGTCTGACAGAGATGTTTTCCAGTAGTGTTCCAGTAGTCTGACAGAGATGGTTTTCCAGTAGTGTTCCAGTAGTCTGACAGAGATGGTTTTCCAGTAGTCTGACAGAGATGGTTTTCCAGTAGTGTTCCAGTAGTCTGACAGAGATGGTTTTCCAGTAGTCTGACAGAGATGGTTTTCCAGTAGTCTGACAGAGATGGTTTTCCAGTAGTGTTCCAGTAGTCTGACAGAGATGGTTTTCCAGTAGTCTGACAGAGATGGTTTTCCAGTAGTCTGACAGAGATGGTTTTCCAGTAGTGTTCCAGTAGTCTGACAGAGATGGTTTTCCAGTAGTCTGACAGAGATGGTTTTCCAGTAGTGTTCCAGTAGTCTGACAGAGATGGTTTTCCAGTAGTCTGACAGAGATGGTTTTCCAGTAGTGTTCCAGTAGTCTGACAGAGATGGTTTTCCAGTTTTCTGACAGAGAGTAGTCTGACAGAGATGGTTTTCCAGTAGTGTTCCAGTAGTCTGACAGAGATGGTTTTCCAGTAGTGTTCCAGTAGTCTGACAGAGATGGTTTTCCAGTAGTGTTCCAGTAGTCTGACAGAGATGGTTTTCCAGTAGTGTTCCAGTAGTCTGACAGAGATGGTTTTCCAGTTTTCCAGTAGTCTGACAGAGATGGTTTTCCAGTAGTCTGACAGAGATGGTTTTCCAGTAGTGTTCCAGTAGTCTGACAGAGATGGTTTTCCAGTAGTCTGACAGAGATGGTTTTCCAGTAGTCTGACAGAGATGGTTTTCCAGTAGTGTTCCAGTAGTCTGACAGAGATGGTTTTCCAGTAGTCTGACAGAGATGGTTTTCCAGTAGTCTGACAGAGATGGTTTTCCAGTAGTTTTCCAGTAGTCTGACAGAGATGGTTTTCCAGTAGTCTGACAGAGATGGTTTTCCAGTAGTGTTCCAGTAGTCTGACAGAGATGGTTTTCCAGTAGTGTTCCAGTAGTCTGACAGAGATGGTTTTCCAGTAGTCTGACAGAGATGGTTTTCCAGTAGTGTTCCAGTAGTCTGACAGAGATGGTTTTCCAGTAGTCTGACAGAGATGACAGAGTTTTCCAGTAGTCTGACAGAGATGGTTTTCCAGTAGTCTGACAGAGATGGTTTTCCAGTAGTGTTCCAGTAGTCTGACAGAGATGGTTTTCCAGTAGTCTGACAGAGATGGTTTTCCAGTTTTCCAGTAGTCTGACAGAGATGGTTTTCCAGTAGTTTTCCAGTAGTCTGACAGAGATGGTTTTCCAGTAGTCTGACAGAGATGGTTTTCCAGTAGTGTTCCAGTAGTCTGACAGAGATGGTTTTCCAGTAGTGTTCCAGTAGTCTGACAGAGATGGTTTTCCAGTAGTCTGACAGAGATGGTTTTCCAGTAGTGTTCCAGTAGTCTGACAGAGATGGTTTTCCAGTAGTCTGACAGAGATGGTTTTCCAGTAGTGTTCCAGTAGTCTGACAGAGATGGTTTTCCAGTAGTCTGACAGAGATGGTTTTCCAGTAGTGTTCCAGTAGTCTGACAGAGATGGTTTTCCAGTAGTGTTCCAGTAGTCTGACAGAGATGGTTTTCCAGTAGTGTTCCAGTAGTCTGACAGAGATGGTTTTCCAGTAGTGTTCCAGTAGTCAGTAGTCTGACAGAGATGGTTTTCCAGTTAGTCTGACAGAGATGGTTTTCCAGTAGTGTTCCAGATAGTCTGACAGAGATGGTTTTCCAGTAGTCTGACAGAGATGGTTTTCCAGTAGTCTGACAGAGATGGTTTTCCAGTAGTGTTCCAGTAGTCTGACAGAGATGGTTTTCCAGTAGTGACAGAGATGTTTTCCAGTAGTCTGACAGAGATGGTTTTCCAGTTTTCCAGTAGTCTGACAGAGATGGTTTTCCAGTAGTCTGACAGAGATGGTTTTCCAGTAGTGTTCCAGTAGTCTGACAGAGATGGTTTTCCAGTAGTTTCCAGTAGTCTGACAGAGATGGTTTTCCAGTAGTCTGACAGAGATGGTTTTCCAGTAGTGTTCCAGTAGTCTGACAGAGATGGTTTTCCAGTAGTCTGACAGAGATGGTTTTCCAGTAGTGTTCCAGTAGTCTGACAGAGATGGTTTTCCAGTAGTCTGACAGAGATGGTTTTCCAGTAGTGTTCCAGTAGTCTGACAGAGATGGTTTTCCAGTAGTCTGACAGAGATGGTTTTCCAGTAGTGTTCCAGTAGTCTGACAGAGATGGTTTTCCAGTAGTGTTCCAGTAGTCTGACAGAGATGGTTTTCCAGTAGTGTTCCAGTAGTCTGACAGAGATGGTTTTCCAGTAGTGTTCCAGTAGTCTGACAGAGATGGTTTTCCAGTAGTCTGACAGAGATGGTTTTCCAGTAGTGTTCCAGTAGTCTGACAGAGATGGTTTTCCAGTAGTCTGACAGAGATGGTTTTCCAGTAGTCTGACAGAGATGGTTTTCCAGTAGTGTTCCAGTAGTCTGACAGAGATGGTTTTCCAGTAGTCTGACAGAGATGGTTTTCCAGTAGTCTGACAGAGATGGTTTTCCAGTAGTTTTCCAGTAGTCTGACAGAGATGGTTTTCCAGTAGTCTGACAGAGATGGTTTTCCAGTAGTGTTCCAGTAGTCTGACAGAGATGGTTTTCCAGTAGTCTGACAGAGATGGTTTTCCAGTAGTGTTCCAGTAGTCTGACAGAGATGGTTTTCCAGTAGTCTGACAGAGATGGTTTTCCAGTAGTGTTCCAGTAGTCTGACAGAGATGGTTTTCCAGTAGTCTGACAGAGATGGTTTTCCAGTAGTGTTCCAGTAGTCTGACAGAGATGGTTTTCCAGTAGTCTGACAGAGATGGTTTTCCAGTAGTCTGACAGAGATGGTTTTCCAGTAGTCTGACAGAGATGGTTTTCCAGTCTGACAGAGTGTTCCAGTAGTCTGACAGAGATGGTTTTCCAGTAGTCTGACAGAGATGGTTTTCCAGTAGTCTGACAGAGATGGTTTTCCAGTAGTTTTCCAGTAGTCTGACAGAGATGATTTTCCAGTAGTGTTCCAGTAGTCTGACAGAGATTGTTTTCCAGTAGTCTGACAGAGATGGTTTTCCAGTAGATGGTTTTCCAGTAGTCTGACAGAGATGGTTTTCCAGTAGTCTGACAGAGATGGTTTTCCAGTAGTGTTCCAGTAGTCTGACAGAGATGGTTTTCCAGTAGTGTTCCAGTAGTCTGACAGAGATGGTTTTCCAGTAGTGTTCCAGTAGTCTGACAGAGATGGTTTTCCAGTCCAGTAGTCTGACAGAGATGGTTTTCCAGTAGTCTGACAGAGATGGTTTTCCAGTAGTCTGACAGAGATGGTTTTCCAGTAGTGTTCCAGTAGTCTGACAGAGATGGTTTTCCAGTAGTCTGACAGAGATGGTTTTCCAGTAGTCTGACAGAGATGGTTTTCCAGTAGTGTTCCAGTAGTCTGACAGAGATGGTTTTCCAGTAGTTTTCCAGTAGTCTGACAGAGATGGTTTTCCAGTAGTCTGACAGAGATGGTTTTCCAGTAGTCTGACAGAGATGGTTTTCCAGTAGTTTTCCAGTAGTCTGACAGAGATGGTTTTCCAGTAGTGTTCCAGTAGTCTGACAGAGATGGTTTTCCAGTAGTCTGACAGAGATGGTTTTCCAGTAGTGTTCCAGTAGTCTGACAGAGATGGTTTTCCAGTAGTCTGACAGAGATGGTTTTCCAGTAGTGTTCCAGTAGTCTGACAGAGATGGTTTTCCAGTAGTGTTCCAGTAGTCTGACAGAGATGGTTTTCCAGTAGTGTTCCAGTAGTCTGACAGAGATGGTTTTCCAGTAGTGTTCCAGTAGTCTGACAGAGATGGTTTTCCAGTAGTCTGACAGAGATGGTTTTCCAGTAGTGTTCCAGTAGTCTGACAGAGATGGTTTTCCAGTAGTCTGACAGAGATGGTTTTCCAGAGATAGTCTGACAGAGATGGTTTTCCAGTAGTGTTCCAGTAGTCTGACAGAGATGGTTTTCCAGTAGTTTTCCAGTAGTCTGACAGAGATGGTTTTCCAGTAGTCTGACAGAGATGGTTTTCCAGTAGTGTTCCAGTAGTCTGACAGAGATGGTTTTCCAGTAGTCTGACAGAGATGGTTTTCCAGTAGTGTTCCAGTAGTCTGACAGAGATGGTTTTCCAGTAGTCTGACAGAGATGGTTTTCCAGTAGTGTTCCAGTAGTCTGACAGAGATGGTTTTCCAGTAGTGTTCCAGTAGTCTGACAGAGATGGTTTTCCAGTAGTCTGACAGAGATGGTTTTCCAGTAGTGTTCCAGTAGTCTGACAGAGATGGTTTTCCAGTAGTCTGACAGAGATGGTTTTCCAGTAGTCTGACAGAGATGGTTTTCCAGTAGTCTGACAGAGATATTGAAGGATTAACTAAAGCAGAAAGTTAAAGTAGAAAACCAATCAAAGAAACATAATGTGTTCCAAATTGTACACTATTCCTTATTTAGTGCACTACTTTGTACCAGGGCCCATAGGGATCAGGTCAAAATTAGTGGGTGCCAGCTCTGGTCTAAAGTAGTGCCCTATATAGGGAATAGGGTGCCAGCTCTGGTCTAAAGTAGTGCACTATAAAGGGAATAGTGTGCCAGCTCTGGTCTAAAGTAGTGCCCTATATATAGGGAATAGGGTGCCAGCTCTGGTCTAAAGTAGTGCCCTATATAGGGAATAGGGTGCCAGCTCTGGTCTAAAGTAGTGCACTATAAAGGGAATAGTGTGCCAGCTCTGGTCTAAAGTAGTGCCCTATATAGGGAATAGGGTACCATTTGGAACGACGACACAGTGAAACAGAGAGCCCAACGTGTCAGGGATTGTGTTGGCTCAGAGACCTCTCTTTCACTCTGTGTCTGTCTGTGTGTGTGTGTGTGTGTGTGTGTGTGTGTGTGTGTGTGTGTGTGTGTGTGTGTGTGTGGTGTGTGTGTCGGTGTGTGTGTCGGTGTGTGTGTCGGTGTGTGTGTCGGTGTGTGTGTCGGTGTGTGTGTCGGTGTGTTGTGTGTGTGTGTGTGTGTGTGTGTGTGTGTGTGTGTGTGTGTGTGTGTGTGTGTGTGTGTGTGTGTGTGTGTGTGTGTGTGTGTGTGTGTGTGTGTGTGTGTTCGTGTGTCTTAGTCATCACATCTTACCCATCCTTGGAGAGGTATTGTCTGAAGAAGTCATTTGCTGCTAGCTTGATGGCTTTCTCTGGCGTGACCAGGGTTAGGTTCACCGCAGACCCTGTAACAATGAGAGGAAATGAGAGACAGAGATGGAAGGAGAAGGAGTGGAGAAGGAGAAGGAGCGAGAGAGAGATGGAGGGGAGGGAGAGTGAGAGAGAGTCAGATGGAGGCGAGGGAGAGTGAGAGAGAGTCAGAGAGAGGGGAGGGAGAGAGAGAGCAAGAAAGATGGAGGGAGGAAGGGAGAGCAAGAGAGATGGAGAGAGGGAGAGAAAGAAGAAAGAGGTAGAGAGAGACAGAGAGGAGAGAGAGAGAGGGGGAGGGAGAGCGAGAGAAAGAGGCAGAGAGAGGGGATAGAGAGAGGGGAGAGAGAACGAAGAGTGGCAGAGAGAGGGGAAGGAGAGAAAGAAGAGAGAGAGGCAGAGAGAGACAGAGAGGAGAAAGAGAGAGAGGAGAATGAGAGAGCATAGGAGAGAGAAAGAGAGAGAGAGAGGAGAAAGAGAGGAGAGAGGAGAAA